>NW_005842677.1:132969-139557 GCF_000455745.1 Alligator sinensis | reverse complement strand
GGGGGGGGTCCTGTCACTAATTTACTTAGAGGATATGTAACATCATAGCCCAGAAATAACGTTTAATGCATCTTTGTGAGAGAAACCAGGCTTGACATACAGGAGTAGAAGGATTAAGAGATACTCAACAGCCTTACAAAACAGTTCTCGGTATTCACTTTAATATGGTCAGTGTTGTTGCCACAGCAGGGAGAAAAGAGGCTCACAGCAATTAAATAAGCAGAGAAGATCATTAACAAAGTGCTGCAATGATATTCAGTGCATCTATTTAAGGTATCTGTGTTAGGGACCTAACGTGTAAAAATCCTTTTATTTTCCATACAACCGCCTCTCTGCTTTAGATGCATGCATTCCAGCAAGACAGTAGCGCGTGCATTTTAGCTATGGCCAGTCCATGGAATCTGTCATCTTTCCCTTTGATCCATCCCTTTGAGGCCCTAGTTATATATTGTCTGCTCACCAGAAACTGCAAACATGAAAAATGATACAAGTGCAAAAAAAAAAAAAAAAAACCTTTGTGAAAAATAGGCAAGGCAAACAACTTGCTTTGTGCCTGGGCAGCCTCAGGTTTTCCTCAGAAAAGAGAATACAGAATATTTTGTAAGTAGAGAGGTTCTGAATATTTAAACATCTGGAGAGCTCTGGCAAGGTGGGAAGAAAAATACTTACAGAATCAAAAGTTTAAAGCAGTTCTTCAGCACGGAGAATGTTGCTTAATATGTGCTTTGTCTGGGGTCATTCAAGGGTAGAGATTAAGAGGAACAATAACAGCAAAGGCATTAGAAGCACCAAGTATTTCCAAATAATGTCCTTTGGTGGAAGGCTGGAGATTTTGTTGCTTTTTTGCTGGCGCGTGTATGCACCACAGATACGCCAGGATTGAAGATATTATTTCGATCTAGATATACTGTGAATATCATCAGAAAGTGCATTTTGAACATGCTGCGTTGCGAATCAGATGCGTACCAGTAACTTCTTCTGTCCATCTGTTTATCAAGCTCCTTATAGGGATTGGATCGTATTGCCGGAGTTGCTTAGGGCAGCACGGTCATGCACAAGATTATCCTTAAAATACCTCTGGGAGGCAGAAAACTACTATTCCCATTCCATGGAAGGACAGTTTAAGCATGGATGTGATGCTGCAGTGAGCTAAGCACTGTCACCTGACCCTGAAAGGACATAACATGCTTAACTTTAGACAGAGGAGTCGTCAATTGGTTTAAAGGTGTTCCTTCAAAATTAAGCATATGCTTGGGTGCTTTGTTGGATCTGGCTACAATGCTGAGCACTCTGCAGGATCAAGCCAAAGGTGACTTGCTGAAGGTCATGCATGCAGTCTTTGGCAGAGTCATTAACTTATCATAGGTCTCCTGAAACCCAATCCACTTCCTCAACCTCAAGATCAATCTCAGAGGAGAAATAAGATTTCCTTTCTTATTCATGATAGCAAAGACCTGAGGTGAAATCCCAGGACTCTGTGAAAGTCACTGCTGTTGATTTTAATGGGGCCAGAATTTTACCCTTTAAAGATCATTCAAGTTTTGATGCCTATAGTATACCTAGTATAATGTGTAGCCAGGTCACTAACATGGGACTCATTAATACCGCAGAGAGGTGGCTTGCCATGTTAGTCTGAAATCAGGCAGAAGTTAGAGCAGGGTGGCACCCTAGCCGGTTCAGAGAGGCATCAGCTTTCGTAGCTGACAGCCAGCTTTGCAAGATCCTTTCTTGGATCATAGACGCCGATGAAGTAGACTGTTGGCAACAAAAGCTCGTGCCTCTGAACAAATCAGTCTCTACTCTGCAGCAGTCATTTAAGTCTACTTGTGGGGATAAGGCAGGCAAGATTTGATCAAGTCCTGACTTTCCTCAGCAGCAGTGTAACTAGGACTAGGGGGACTGGGGCTGCAGTGCTGGGCTCCGATTTGTGGGAAGGGGAGAGTGGGGAAAAAAGCAGCTGCAGCAGCTGTGCTAGTACCACAGTGGCAGCCGGAAGTTGTGGCTGCCCCCGTGCAACCTGCTGCCCCGGGTGCCCGTCTGCCTTGTTACATCTCTGCTTCTCTGGTTTTTCCCTAGAACCTATGAAATCCCTGCAGTCACCGGAGTCCCAGAGATAAAACCTCATTTGAAAAGGGCTTAGAGCAGGGGCAGGCAATTATTTTGGGTGGACGGCCGCTTACTGAGTTTTGGCAAGCCATTGAGGGACGCATGGCAGGCAGCCCAGGGCAGATTAATATTAATTTTCTAAAATTTTTAGGGGCCCCCCAGGCTGCGTAGGATGGCTTGGCGTGCCACATCCAGCACGTGGGCTGCATTTTGCTCACCCCTGGCTTAGAGACATCACGGGTGGATAAGATGGACCAAAAGGCTATGGACAACAGCCCTGACCCTAAAGCCAGAGCATTTTCCTCTTCAGCCTGTCACACCCAAATACTGAGATACGTGTGGGAGGAATTAGGAATACAGGACTGGACATGGTCTTTTGGACCACCAAGTCAGTCCCTATATTCAGAGGCAATAGCTGGCAAAGAGCTCCAAACAGCATCCGCTCCAACCTTTCCATACCACAGTAACAAAGCACGTTGTGCAAACCAAGCCAAGAAGACCCCGCAACATGCCAATGGCAGCACAGGGACGAGGGTGCTACTGATGTCTGGACACTGCAATGGCAGAGGACTTACTAGGTTAATACCACATTTGCTTGCATACCACACATATACTGTTTCCTCAAAAAATAACTCTCCAAAAGTGGGGTGCTCGTCTTAAACAAGGAAGCTGGTTTTCTGCCTGGAATATAAAGCATGAAGCGCTGTAAAATGGCTGGTACTTCTTTTTCCTTCTTTCCCCCCTCAGTGGCTGCATGGAGGGAGGAGTACAATCGAGTCTTCATCAGTAGTTAGTCTTAATCCTTTCAGAGCTGGGACAGAGCCTAATTTTCAGCTTGCTTATTCTCCTCCCTTTTCTGCTTAGCTACAAGCAGCCGATTCAGCTGTGAGGGGGTTAAAACCACAGCTTTTGCCTGAGCAGAAAAGGGAGCGTGAGCTGAAGATTAGGCTCTGCCCCTTCTGTGCAGCCATTACTTTTGAAAATCTTTTCTCTTCATTTTGCCTTCTGAAAAATAAGGTGCATGCGTTGTTTGGTGGCGCATTATATGCGCAAAAATATGGTATATGCTCAGAGGTTCCCTGATAGGGGACCAGGCCCCATGTTAGAGAGGAAGTTAATAACTCCTGCAGTCTTTGCTAAATATGACCTGAGGGAAAAATTCGCTCCTGAGAAGGAATTAGAAGTAGGGTACAATATTTATGCCCTACAT
Source organism: Alligator sinensis (assembly GCF_000455745.1). Lineage (NCBI taxonomy): Eukaryota > Metazoa > Chordata > Crocodylia > Alligatoridae > Alligator > Alligator sinensis. The sequence continues at coordinate 136,241 of NW_005842677.1, read as the reverse complement.
TTCTCCTATAGGCCTTGGTGGTACATGTCACCATGTAGGCCTAAATCAGAATTTCTTTTCCTTGCTCTGTCTCTCTATATTTACATTACGCGGAGCACTTGCAATTTTTGTCCTCATAAGTTTTGGATAAAATTGAATATGAACCATCTTCCGTCTCTATTAGATGCTTAAGGCAAATTATATGAATCTCCAAGTTACGTTTTATTATGGCTTTGCAAAATAAACCAATTTTCTTCAGATCCTGTTTTAGAAAGACATTAGAAGTGGTTTATTACTCTGTTGCTGCACTGTCTCCACAGAGGGCAAACCCATAATCCACATCTATACCAAGACCATTCCACTTCAGAGTGAATTCCAAGGAACCAAATGCCCTGATGGAAAATATGTAGGAGAAACCAAACCACAACTGTGCACCAGAATGAATGCACACCGAAAATCTATCAAAGACAAGCATGCCTAATCACTAGGGGTGTGCGAAGTGGGTCTTATTCGATTTGGTTTGGATTCAGCCCAAACCAGGGACAGTGATTTGATTCATTGATTTGGATCACTGTCCCTGATTCGATTCAGCTGAATCCAAAGATTTGATGCTGATTCGGAAAATCAGCGATTCGGACATAGACACAGCTTTAAAAGTTTGTGCTATGTATCTTGAGGTACCAGCGCGGCTCGTGAATGCTGCGATGCTGGGTTGGATGGAGCATCCCACAGGAGTGTGGGGGCCCTCCATGTGCTCGGCGGCAAACCCGGAAGCGGACCAGAAATGCTTTTGGTCCACTTCCGGATCTGCTGCTGAGCGCACTGGGGAGCCCCCTGCGCTCCTGTGGCACTCTCCATGTGCCCCAGCATCGCAGCACTCACGAGCCCCTGCTACCTAGAGGTATGTAGAGAAAACATTTAAAGCTGTCTCTATGTCTGAATCGCCAAATCTTTTAAAATTAATTTGGAGGGTTCCGATTTGATTCAGAGAGATTAAAGGGTCCTCTGAGTTGATTTGGATTCAGAGATTTGGCCACCGAATCAGGCCGTATCTCTGCCAAATTGAATCAGGGTCCGAAGCTTAATTAGCCCTACTAATTACCTGTGGGTGCACATTTCTCACAAGAAAACCAGTCTCTCTCCAGTCTCATCAGTTTTAATCCTCAAAGGAAATTCACAAAACCCCTTTCAGAGACAAGCCTATGAACTTCACTTCATCAACCTACTGGATACAAAAAATCATGGACTAAATATAGACACTGGATTTATGACACATTATAACCTGCCTAACTTCTGACTCCCCAGGTACCTCTCCACTATTTACCAGATACATTCATTCCTCCCCACCCCGCAACCTGTGTCTCACCCACATTTAAAACTTTCTGGCATGCATACCAGCCTCTGGCTTTTTTACTATTCATTCCATCCAGGAAGACCACAGACCAACTGCAGGTTTTTCCGCAGCCTGACAAAGGGTATTTGTACTCAGAAGCTTGCAAAGAAAAATGTTTCCAACTATTTGAGATGTCCAATAAAAGATATCAGGTTTACCAAAAGGACCTTGACTTCCAAGGAGCCATACCTTCTGGTTTGGGCACAATACCTTCCTAATGCAAACAGAATGAAGTACGCTTTTAAAGGAGTTCAGTGCCCTCTATTTATAATTTACTATAGGGGGGTTACTGTGTTGTACTGAACTGTGATATTTGTTCTGACAAAAGCCAAGTGCCCAAGATTCTGCAGACAAACATATCTGTCCAAAAACATTAGCAAGACTAAAGTGACTTGTCCTATGTGTATCTGCTGAATATAGATGGAATCTGCTGATCTATAACAATAGTGGAGGTGAACTTCTCTCCTGTGCGGAAGGTCTACTCCATTCATATATCTCAATGGGCTTTACAAAGAAGGTCAACATCATTATCCCATTTATAGGTGAGGAAATTGAGGCCTAGAGGAGTGACACTTCTTTGCCAAGGTCACCCTGAAGGCCTGAGGCAGAACCAGTGGTGAATCCCAGTTCTATTACGTCCATTTGAGAACATCGTCCTGCTAGTTACACTGTCTCTGTCACTGTGGGCACCTGTAAGTGCTCAAAAGTGGCAGATAAGCAGGGCACAGATGTAGCGCTGGTCGTCTACCCGGGGGTGCGCTTCACCCTCCCAGAACTGCATCTCAAGGTTGTTTTAGTACGAAATCGAGAACATCTTCAATAATTATGCCGCAGATGATAGCAGGCATGTGGTTATTGCAAGATAATCTCTCCCTAGGGCTAAGTGTTTCTAATTCCTGAGAGGTGTGATTTCCCAATAAAATGCACACACCCTTGAACTTGCTTCACTGCGGCTATTACCGTTCTTTAATGTGTGGCAAAGGGTGATGTGCCTCTCTGAGCTGGAAAGAAGATGTAATTGCCTGGTTCAGAGTACTTTGTGGTTACAAAAGAAATGGGAATTGCTTTGATATGGTGTGGCATTTCATTACTCTAATAAAGCAAACTATTCTACCACCTTCTTTTTATTTTTACTTCAGGTCTCCTGTATCACTGCTTCTCTTCCTCTGTCAGCAGCCATGAGCTCTGCGAAGGGTAACTTGCTCTGAGCCCTCCACTCTCTCTGCAGTTCACAGCAAACTTCCATGCCTCTTTCCTTTCTTTCAGTGGGAGGTTTGCATAAGTGAGGAGTGAAGAACGCCACCACATTTACTTCAGTGCTCCTCTAGCTCTTTGTGTGGGCTGGCTGTAACTCAGCGGAAAGATGAAATATCTGCAAAGCTTTAAATACAAATACAAGCATTGGCCATCTACTGCAACAATAATAACCCCCCCCCCACCCCCCCAGCTCTATCTATTAACCTTTGGATAAGGGTTGGGCCATTCTCTGCTGACCCACAGGGATGCCCTATTGATCCCCAGGGAAAATCAGATAGCATTATCACTACAGATCATCCTTCTCACTTTCATTAGAGAAGGGGTTCTTTAACTTCCAGGTTTCCACATTAGCCTAGGCCCTAGCTGGTGAAAGCTTCAGCAGGGATGAATTAAGCCAGTACTTTCTAAGTTCCTCAAACAGAATATTATTCAGTAGACATTGCCATCAGTGGAAACAACACTTGCTTTACTTGAAGGAACCTATGAATATGATTTTCAAAAAGTGCCCATTGGCTTAGGTCCACTCCTAGTGAAATAAAAAATATTGAAAATCCCAGCCTAGAAGAATAAGGAGCAGCAGGACATAACAGTAACAATGCTGAGCTTTACTAGCTAGAAAGAAAGTCTCTCTCTCTCTCTCTAT
>NW_005842677.1:127402-132938 GCF_000455745.1 Alligator sinensis | reverse complement strand
GCAGGAACTCTTGGGGCAATTGCTATTTTATATAAATATCTGCTGTCAAGTGAGAATGTGTTCAGTGAACTACCATTCTCAAAGTGCACAGCAGAATATTCATGCTTCATGGATCACAAAATGTATACACCTAAACCTCAAGGAAAGTTTAAGCAGAGTGTGGGGGGAAAATATTCGTACTGAGATGACTGAGTTTAGTAAATGTCAAATGTGACACAAGTATGCTAGTTTTAATGAGAGTGGGGGAAAAAAAAAAGCAGTGTAGGCCAATTTAAATGTAAAAGCTTACTTTAGCTCAGGTTGCTTTGTAAAATAAAAGATGAGTACATGTTAAAGCCGCTGAGGCAGCTAATGAAAGCAAGATGGTGGGGGGGGGAGGAAACAGAAAGAAAGGGGAAGAAAAAGAAAAAGTTTGCAAAAGATGTGCAGTAAACCCTTCTAAGTGAAATACCATTGTTGCCAGACATTTTTTACTAAGCTGATTTATGATATGCAGCTGCTTTTCAGTAACTACATATGTCTGGCTACTTCTCATAGAATTTTTAAGCTGCATTAAAACATCTCTAAAAGATGCAGCTTATCTACAGTACAATGTTGTGTGTGTGTGTCTGTGTGTGTGTGTCTGTATAATTTACACGCATTCTCGAAGGGTTTTTTAAGCGAGGATTATTTTTTTTTTAAATCAAGTAGATCAGAGAAAATCACATCTAGTAAGTTAAGCTAATTTTTATTGTCATTATTAATGGGGCTTTCAAGATATGTACACATATCAATACTGAACAACCATGTTACGTCAATCTCTGTCTTTTCTTATTCCACCCCGCTATTTGAACATTGAATATATTCAATATTCATATGTGTATATATATTTGAATATATGCCTCTGATGCAAATAGTCTTTATTTCTCTGCCTTGTGCCTGACTTCAGGCTAACACGGTGAATTATATTTCCCTGCTATTTTTCCTTCTTTTCCTATGTCTGATCTACTTCTCCTTGAAGTTGATGGAAAGTCTCTCAGTGATTTCATGGAGAAGTGGATCGGGCTCTTTTAGAGTCATGTGCTCAGTTATGACACGTACCCACATGATACAGGAATTGACCCCAAATCTCACTGACGTAAAGGGAAAGGCTCCCGTTGTCTGCAATAGGCTTTGGATCAGGTCACTGAGTACCAGAGGTACTGATAATGATATTAAACATTATGTCCCTAATAAAGTTGAGCTGGGGAGCATGACATATGACTAATCCAAACGTGGTCACTATAGAGAAAATTGTGAGATCTTACTAGCATCAAGTTGGATGCTTTTAGGGTTGATTGTAAATACTTCTTAAACAATATAATATCATTAAAAGTGGAACCTGAAACCTGTCACACAACCAGGTAAGTCCCTAACATTTCTAAGCTTGAGTTCTGTAGATAAAAAAAACCAACTAGTAATCCACAATCCATTTGCCTTTGGTTTCTAAAAGGTCATTTAAGTTCCTTCTTTAAGAGATCACCAATAGAATGGCCCCATCACCTGTCCAGGTTAATTCAACATAAAAGAGGGGGGGGATATTTTAATTTTAGTGTGAATACCTATTTTTGAATACAACATGGAAACTGCTCTGGATGCTTTGTTTCCCATGCATCTTCTAGACAATATTTGATGGCCAAAAAATTGTTGGAAATCTCTCATGGAATATGTATTTCAAACTTGTGAAAGCACAAATCTTCAGAGGAAATCTGATTCTGGACTTTCTGGCTACCAAGTGGGGAGACTAGAACAAAACCACGTGATCGCTGACAATCAGAACTAACCTCCAGAACTCAGATGCAGAACATAAAGCTCTCACGTTAAATTGCCTGTGTCCAATCAACGGACGGAGGTTTAGTCAGGGAAATGAGATAACAAATACTATTTTCGATAACAAACTCAATAAAGCTGTAATCTCCTTGTTGACCAACTGCAGATGAAAGAAGAGCCTAAGCTTATTGAACAAGTGATTTTCTACAAATTATCTGTCCTTTCAGAGAACATCCTAACTTCTACAGCTTAGATCCAAGCAAGGGGTGGGGTTGAGATTTACCACCCAAATGACACATTTTTTCTCTCTTGGTGGTTGCCTCCGTTATTACAGTGCAGACCGGATCCTTCTCCCTTTAGGAACACTTTTTAATCCCAGTTGAATGGACAAAATGGCCACAAAATACATGTTGCAGGCACACATTCACCAGGCTTTAAAAGTCTGAGTGATTCCTGCATTAGAGCGAAGGGCTTGCTGGACCCATTAGAGAATCGAGGCGTGGATATCTAGGGTAGAAGCAGCAACCCCTGTACGTTGGACACTTCTTTATTAGCCCTCAATAGGAACTACTAAGACGGGACAGTGGAAGGGGCATGGGGCATCTGACCTGGCTTGTCGACTGTCACAGGCAGAGGGAGGAAGGAAAGTGAAGTGAAATATTATGGGCTGCTTTGCTTAACTAAGGACTTCAGGGGAAAGCTCAGGCCATATAGCAGGGCCTACTCTGAGATCCCATATTCTTCATATAAGCTGTTGCCACTACATCATGAATGGCAGTTTTATTTCTAGCACTGTGACAGCTTCTGCCATAACCCCGGAGTCACCAACATTTTTTGAACGTGTTACTTAAGCTCGGTTCCCACAGTAAACTCTAGAGGCAGGTCTGAATCTGTGGAGTGAACTCCCACAGGCGCGAAGGATTTTGTAACCTCACTTCCAAGCACAAGGTGCCCTTCTTTGACCTGCCTTCTGTCACAGACGGGCAGAACGAGGTGTGCCTTAAACACCCCAAACTAAACCCTACCACAACCAAACACTAAGGCTAAGTACAGACATTCAAAAAGTCTCTGTGTTTGTCCTCAGCAGCACTCATGGGCTGGCCTGGCTCAGCCCCACAGCCCCTGCCTCAGCCCTGGGTGAGGCAGGGAACGGGGCCATGCCGCCCACGCTCCTGTCCATGAAGCGGCCGGGAGCGTGGGCATAGCAGCCCCTGTCATGGTGTCCTGGGCAGTGCAAGCCTCTTCCTGGTGGAGGGAGGGAGGGGGCTGCGCAGGCAAAGCTGCCACAGACTATGCAGGGTGAGCGGTGGTGGCAGTGGTGGCACTGGGGCAGGTAGCTATGGGGGCTAAGGCAAATTTTGGAGTGCCATATTGCTCTGTAGTGCTGCTGCCGCTTTGTGCCCCCCCATAGCCACCTCTCCCAGCCTCACCACTGCCGCTGCCCACCTTGCGCAGGCCGCGGCAGCTCTGCCCACCCTGCTCCTGCCTGCAGTGCAGCTCCGTTACCAGGAAGAGGCTTGAACTCTGTGGGAAACCATGACAGGGGCTGCTGCCCCTCTCAGGGTCCTTCCCCCCACACTTTGGCAGAGGCGGAGGCATGGCCTCCTGCGGTGAAGGGGGCAAAGCAGAGTTTATTCCCCCCTCCCCTCCCCTGGGGGACCCCAGCCGGGTTTTGCCTGGCCTGGGCACAGCAGCCTCTGTCAGGGGGTGCCCAGCCTTTGCAGGGGTGAGCAGCAGAGGCAGCGGCCAGGGCAGGCAGACCCCAGCTGTGGTCCCCTGGTGCGAGAGGGGAGAATAAACCCCCTCCCTGCCCCCTTTGCCTCTGGGGGCCATGCCGGGCCGGCTGCACACCCCCACCCCTGCTCCAGCTAGAGCAGACAGCACAGCTCAGCCCAGGGCTGCAAAGCATGCTGGGATGCTGGGGAACTCCGATGGAACTTAAACCAGGAAAAGGTCTTGGACAGAAGATTCATAAACCGGTTTGACCCAAATCAGTTAAGTCTGATACTACATTCAGCCAGGTTTATCTTAAACCAGTCTCAGCCATTTTGAAACTGGTTTATGCGCATTGAACTTCTGTTCTGTTGCAGGTTTAAACCAGTTTCTGGTCACTTAAACCGGTTTATGTGTAACTTCTGTCCCTAGCCTAGCTGGGGAGAATCTCAGAGCAAGAATATGAACCACACATAGCAAATATTAAGCATACTGTTTTGTGCATTAGGAGAAGGGTACACTACAGAAGGTGTTTCAAATCTATGCTGATGAGGGAAGTATAAGAGCCTGTACAGAATAGAACAGACCGGAACAGAAACCACTCCTTGCATTCCTGGGATATAATATGCACCAGTTCAAATTACTTTATATTTTAATAGCGAGGGCTGTCGAGTGATTGCACCAAAGGATGAAGTTGATGGAAGTTATTTACCTATACAGAGCAGCGTGACTCTGTTCTCAGAACAAAACACTCCTTATTGGTTTACTGTATCAATAAAAGTGGTATTTTCAAACATAGTACCCTTCCTATCTTAAGTGAGAGTGAATCTTGAAACTGTTTCTGAAATCTGATTTCCTTTGTAGCAATCTAATAGGTGGCTCTGCTAATTCAAGTTTCTGTGCTGAATAATGCATCATTTTTAATATAATCATACTAGCTACATTCTGCCTTTAGATATGCACATACAGCTTTCATTGATTAAAACGGGAGTCGCCTCTGCATTGTGGAGCAGTGATTTTGCTCACGATTAATGGGTTATTTTTTTTTAATTGAATTTAATGAAGACATTGTTTCTACTTATCGATAGGCCAGATGGTGTTTGCAAAACAAGATACTTGCTAGATGGCTGTGGACTCCCTGCTGCAACAAATGATTATTGCTATATGTTATGCATTTCCAAATATTAAATTATTTACTTTTATCTTTTCATTTTATGACTTCGGATTGTTTTTCCCTGCTCTTGCATTTTCATTAGAAAGAGGAAGTAGCTATAATGCATCATTAATGATAATGCCTATGTATTACAGTTGAGTGTCTAGCATTTTGGAAACCTCATTTTGCAAAAGACATCAAAGCGCAAGTGATGTCTGGATATCCAGCATAGGAATACAGATAATAAGCAGATAAAGGGGAAGGAGAAGGGAGAAGGCTTTTCAGCTTCTTAAGCTGTTCTGCAAGATCCAAGAGAAATTTTGAAGGTAGATGGAACCTGATTGTGAGTTGAAATGCACCCCTGTGCAATGGACCCCATTAGTCTGATAAACCAAATAAGTTTAAAAAAATTGTCTGTTACAAAATCACTGACGAGGCAATAGAAAACACCCGCGTGTGTTCCACAAGTGAGACAGGAACTGCTCTCAGCAAGTAAGTGTGATCCTATACCTAAGCAGAGTAAGGGGATTGGGAAAACTGGCAAAACCTGGCAATGTGCTCTTCATACAACCCTTGAATACATCCCTGTATCTTGTAAAGAAAGGGAAGATGTGGGTGCATTTATCATCTTTGGGAGTTTTAAGCAGATCACTGAGCCCACATTTCCCTTGGGCATGGATGCAGCAGTGACAGGCAGAATTCTGGGGAGAGGAAATGGGGACAGCGAGAAATATCAGCTCACGGTTAAACATGACAGTGCTAGAGAAGAGGGAAATTTTGTTGCTTCTTTATAGGTGTAGCTATTAGCATAATATATTTAACTAAAAATAACCAAATCAATTGTTACTCACAATTTAATCATCCGCTTTAATAGGAAGATAT
>NW_005842677.1:89904-127371 GCF_000455745.1 Alligator sinensis | reverse complement strand
CTGGCCCCCCCCCCCCCCCCTTTTCTTTTAGGCACGTAATGTATTTGGTTTCCATTTGCAACATGCACTTAAACTCTGCTCATGTGTAAGTAATGTCTGTGTCTGCCAGACACTTGGTTTTTCTTTCTAAATGTACAGTACACTCCTGACTCACAAATAAGCTATTAGGGGCACAACTGTGCCTTTATACATTGGCTGATCTTTGTCTTCCTTGCACTGCATGAATTAGCAGTGCTGTCAAGAAAAAGATATTTTAAGTTAATTGGGGGTTTCAATTGCAAGATGCATTCCCAAACAACAACAAAAAAGTCTGCAATTAATTCATCATGACCTTTTAATTGTAGAACAGTGCAACTAAAGTTTTCTTCTCATTACCGCTATCAATTGTATGCATTTCGAATGCTGTCAGGAGAGTGCAGATGCCTTTGTTTCAGGATATAAATAAATAGCTGACTTTATTTTACACCTCCAAATCCTGTTCCTAGGTTTTCAAATGCAGAGCCCACTTTGATGGATCACAACTTAGATCTAAACAACCATGTGCAGCAGTCTCTTTCCGCAGTATAATTACTGCAAACAATTTCATTGTTTGAATGGTACTTTGTAGCACTCTGTAATAGCTGATGCTGCTTCTGTCACTGTCCATCACATGCATATTTTTTTTACCTGCTGCGTGTGAAGCTGAAAGGATCCTGGTTTTTAGTGCCATAATTTCCTAGGAAGAACTGAAAAGCAGCTCAGCATGCTTTGAATTATTTATACGTAGAGACCTACAAATGGCTAAGAAAATACTCTAGGTTTCCTGGAAATAAATATATTCATTATGCTGGAGCTTGGCACTATATGCCATGGAAGGAATTTAATTGCTCTCTAAAAACTTATCTCTATTTTGTTCAATTTGTAAGGGAAAAAAATGCGATTAGGTAGTAATTCAAGTGCAAAAAATCCCTGTCCGTCCAGAACCAGGAAAAAAACACCCCATGTTGATAGATCTAGAAATATGTCTTACTGGTGTTGCTAATCAGTAGAAAATTCTTAGCGTTTTTACAGCATGAACTAAATTGTGGATCTAGCCAATTGGGAATACTAATGACAGGAACCATAAAATATTTTGTAACAGCAATTACAACTAAAAGGAAAAGAGAGTTTTACCGTAGATCAGCAGAATATTGCTACTGTGCTTCATTTAAAAGCATGGTTCCTGTACATGAGCTGGGAGCAGATTCAGCAAGCAGGATGCTCATGAATGTGTAATTGGCAGCTATGTAACGGTGGTGATCTCGGGGAGTGTCTGGGGGATGAATGGTCAGCTGGGACTGAGGAAGCATGTTGTATTTCAAAGCTCGCTAACCCAGAGTGGCCCTGAGACAATGTGCTCTATGCAGTATGGCCATAAAAAGGATCAGAGAATTGGGAGATCTTCTCCTTCAATCTCAGATCTACTTCTCTTCCAGTCCCTACCACTTGTGAGCAGAGCTGCCATCTTAATTGTACCAAAAAACCCCTGATCCCATCCTCAGCTAGTTCTTCCTTCTTACGTGACATATTATATTCTACAGCATCCTTCAGAGGAAGCCACCATTTTATATTTTTCACAGCAAAATGCACAGTAAGATGAATTTTAATCTAGCAATGTAATTTTGTCAGTCTATTTTTAAAAAAATATCTAGTGTTGAAGATTCTTCCAATTCAACTCACTATTTTGGTTTCATCATTTTAAAGCTTCAGGGGACAAATAGGCCAAAATAAGAGACGGTTTCAATGGGTAAAAGTTAAAAGAAGAAGACTTGGGAGGGTAGATGCTGCTTGAAATAGTTACATGAATTGATTACAACAGGACTGTTTATAAGGAGGGGAATAAAATGTCACCTGCTCTTGTGACTTGACTGCGAATTTCACAATAGTTAGTGATCTTCTCAAAGTCACTTTTTTGCCAGAACGAAGAAGTCACCTGAGAAGATCATGTTTCATTTTTAAAAGATAAGTTTCTTGCACTCGTGGTTTCAGCAAAAATCTCGAAAAATGTGAATTTGGAGTACCCTCTAGGCTAGGAAACCAGAAGGCCCATAAAAGCAATCCAAAAAATGTTAAAAGACATGACAAGACAAAGCTAAAGAACGTCACGATTTTTGACACCATCTCATGATTTTGGCAAGGTTGGTTGACTCATGATTTCTGAAGGCTGGAAGCTGATAATTCTGGGCCTATTGTTAGGTCTGTGCATGTCTTGAAATACCATTTAGGTGCTCAAAATAGGGCATAAATGACACGAAAAGAACACTTGGCAGAGCAAAATGGAAAGTGCTAATTCAGCAAAATCAAATCTTTCTGGGCAACGGTTCTAAGAAGACTTTAGCTGGTTCTCAGTTCCAGGACTGAATTGCTGATCAGAGTTAGAGAGCTACCAGACGAGCAAATAGCCTATGATCAGGGCATTCCCTTGTCTGAGTCAACCCAACCCAGTGACTTACTTGGGTCTTCTATATCTCAAGTGAAGGCCCCAAGGATCTGGTTGATCTGGTATGGGCCTCGCTCAGTGTCTCTTGTCACAGTTAATGCTGTTGGACTTTGTATAGATAACTAGTCCAGTGATTAGCTGCTCAGATACTAGATAAGCATCCTGATTGCCAGGATACCACCCATTATTCTATGGCAGGTCTTTTTCAGTTTCTCCTTTTGAAGCTCTTCCTCTTTGCATTAGTAGGCAAACAGTCAATGAAACAGGGACATGATGTAGGAGGCTATTTCAACGTCTATTTAATCACCTGCACAAAGTGATTCTACTCGGTCTGACTGAGACCACAGCCTTGACTTGGCTTTCCTCACCATCCAGGTAGTGACCAAACCACCCGACTCTCCTGGGGTTTCTTGCTTGCTCTCTGTTTTTTTAGGGGGGGAAAATAAATTAGAGGTCTTAGTTTAAATATGATGCAGGGAGGGAAAATTAATGAAAGCCTGAAGATTTTTGAAGGCTGGGCAAACCATTTCCTTGCCGTCTTGTTTCATCAGGAACAAGAAAAATTTGGCCATAAGTTGGTTAAATAAATCTCTCTCTCTCTAACAGACAAAAAAGTTATCAATGTTTAGCTGACAATGTTCCAGCCAAATGGCACTTTGCTAATGAAGTCTGCCTTCAGATGACAAATCAGGCTCTTTAAACTGCTTCGTCACACACATCCTTTACAAGCTGGGTATCTAGGTAACCATTCTAACACAGCCTCTAGGTGGGAGGGAGAGGCAATAGCTAATTTCTTCAGCTAGGTGGAAAATTAATCCTGAAGAGAGTTGTCTAGTTTGTTATGGTCAATTTGAAAGAAATCAATTTAAAAATAATGATTTAAAAATGCATTTTAAATTTGAAGTTATGCAAGAGAGGACCAAATAATTGTCCTTTAAAATATTTTAATGGTGAGGTGTTTACTGAAACTATTTTTTTAAATCTTGTTTTCCTTTGCTGTAAAGCATTTTGTAATATTTCAGTATTAACCCAATAAATACTCAAGGACAGGACTGAAATACTTTTCAGTAGAAAAAGAAGATATTCAGAAAGATCAGAATTTTAGGTGTAATTGTTAATAGTTTCTCCCTAAGTTTCATCACATGATTTGATCTCTTACAAATCTAACAGCTCCTTTTCCTATTTCCCCACAAAATGGTTTTGATGAAAGTGTTAATACTTGGCTCAGAAAGCATTAGCACTGATCAGCTAAAAACAAAGCTATTAAGTTCCATTACCCCACCATTTCGAATTCGGAGACACGCTTGCTTTTATTACAATCCATTACATTATTTGGAAAGGTTGGAAATGGTAACATTTATCTAGGAGCATTCTGCTGGCTCTCCATACCAATGTACAGGGTCTGCTCATTGGTCTAGGGTCCGCTCATTGGTCATATAGTCATTCCTATATATATTTTTATATGACTCAGCAAAGGTCCTTGTAAGCCAGCATGGTAGGCCATATTAGGGGAGCATTTGGAGAGGGAAGAGGGTCGGGATTTGGAAGGGAACGGCAGGTAGAATGGCCCTTACTTTTACAATCAGGTCTATTCCCAAAGATGGTTTGTGGGCGAATAAAACCAATACTATCAACCTGACTTCCTTTCTAGAAGTGCCGGCTCTTGTTCTTGTTAAAATCCATTGAGGCTTCTTCCATTGTTTTCAACTGGGTTTGAATCAGCTGCTAAATCCCCAATGGCTGGACTGATATGGTGTTGTATTCAATCGAGCAGGCAAATGAAGGGAGGAAGCCCCTTGCACCAATGAAGAACATGTAGGAATGTTTGTGACTGTGGTTGTGAGACAGGAGCTACACATCCAATACGCCCACCCCTGCAAGGGCACAGCAGAGAAAGGGTGATGAGCTGCAGGGAGTTGAAGACATACTGCCTGTTATATCCTGATTTCACAGCAAGGGGGTGCTAGACTGCCGCATCAAAAAGAACATAACCCAATCATTAGGGTTGGCAGCTTTATTGGTCTGAGCAGGAACCAAACTGAAGGTAAGTGTTACATCTGGATAGACCCACCAGGCACAGCATTTACAAAACCAGTACCCCATACAATAGTTAATGCATTATGTATTACACTGCCTCCCCCAATGGAAATATCATAGAGTAATTGAATCTTAGAAAGTGAGGGTTGTAAGGGACCTCTGGAGGTCATCTAGTCCAAACCCTGCTCAAAGCAGGACCAGCCCCAACTAGATCATTACAGCCAAAGCTTTGTCTAGTTGGGTTTTGAAAACCTCATGGGTTTCAGAGCATTTAGGGATGAAACAGCTCAGTGGAAACAGCTGAAGTCCTGAAGCCCCTAGAAACCGGGGAAAAGGGAGGAGCTGTTGCCCTCCAAGTCACAATTTGCACCTTTCTCTGCCCACGGGTTGGGGCATGTATGTACTGCCCCCTATGCTGGGCAGTCTGTAAATTCATTGCATTGCCCTCAATTTGTAGTCACGTGTCAGGACACCGGTATCGTTAGGAATCTCTTGTTGTCGCTCTGCTTACTTGCAATCTCCTTTTCCAGTGCAGTGAATTTGCAAATATTTGCTCCATCTATTGTAATATTAGCAGGAAATACAAACAGCTCCTGGTATCTCACTGACTTCTCTTCTAAACACGAGAAGTCATATTTTCCAGTGCTCCCTGAGGATGCGTTTAACTAGCAGCTAAGCCAGATGTAGAAATGTTTGCAAAGGTTTTGATTCTCTTCATAAAAACAAAACGCTACAAAGCTGAGAACTGGGTATTATTGTGTTTAAAAGCACTGCTGGCCTTTTGCTTCCCCTTAAAAATCAGTTCAGCTCGCAAGAAAATACAGCATCTGACCAGCTAGAGAAGGTCACAATAGAAAGGAATTCATGTGGTCTCATTTTTAACAGCTAACCTAACAGGGGCACAAATCTTAGTCACCAAAGAGCCTGTCCTGGTTTGCTGATTGCCGCATATAACGTCTGATGAACTAAAATGTCTAGCTGCTACAGGATCAACTCCCAGCAGGCTACGGCTGAAGGAACAGCCACAGAGAGAGGGGAAAAAAAATCTTCCATTATTGCAGCAGCCACTTATTTTATTCACCAGAATTAAAACCTCTTCAGAGATAAAACCAGGGTTTTTTTTCTCCCCCCCACAAAGCAATTTTAGATTTCAAGAGAATTGTTCAAAAGCAAGCTAATTAAAATCCACTCCTGTTGATGGATTCATCCTCTTTACCTGAAGTGATATCAGCCTTTGAAATTCAGGGCTGTTCTCTTAATTCTTTGGGATATGGAGTCACTGCTTAATGCCAGAAAATTCCTTCCACATGTTCACAGATACTAAAATGTATGTGGTAACACCAGATACCTGAGAGGCCAGGAGTTATGAAAATGTAATAAAGCATTACAGTGAAGAACCAAAGCCATATGATACAAAGTTATGCCACGCAGTTTCACTTTTTGCTGGATGATTTTTTAAAGATGGAGTAAGAGGAAGGATAAGAAGGATTGACAATTATTCTAGCAAAAAAATCTATATTTGAGGAGGCCAGATGAGTTTTGTAATGTGTATGGCTCTTAAATTGAAGGTGACAGATATACACATATTTGTATAGGTGGGAAAAAATGCAATAGCCTAAGGAAAAAAAAATGCTGAAGAGCCTTTATACACATCTGGGCCTGAGGTATTCAGCAAAAATGTGTCTGGAAACCAGCTGTTTGGTTTGGCCCCTTCCTCATCTAACAATTTCTAAGGAAATTGTTTTGCTGATAGTAAATTAGCATCTGGTAATTAAATAATAACTTGCATCTGCCAGCAGACTTGGACCATCCCACCAGGAAGGTGTAAAATGTGTAAAAAGAATGAGACAGGCCAAAGCATCTCAATGCCTGCTACACCAGTGCCATCTTTTGTACCTGACAGAGCCTCTCCAGTGACAAATGCTCCAATACGTTGGTGGAAGTGTTGGATTAGCAATGCAGGATACAATGCCTTGCTAAAACATCAGCCAGCAACGGATAGGTGTAGCCATTATTTGCTAATCAACACCACTACTGGATTCTCAGAATTGGCAGCATTCCAAATGGGAGAGGCTTTTAGGATGCTCGGATATTAGCGGATGAATTGACAATAGAGGGTTCTGTTCTTAGATTTTGAAGACGACCCCACGTACAGTCTACTGACTTACTGTATTGTCTTTGAAAGCAAAGGCAGAGATGAACCAGGTAGCGCTGTGATTGTGCCGTTGTCTGACTTATGCGGCTGTTAGGCAGAAATGCGAGATTAAATGGTGAGGCTCAAAACAATTAGGGCCAAATTATCTTCTTAGTTACTCCGGTATTAATTGGGAGCAACTTGACCCAAGTTAATGAAATGACTGGATTCGCAGTGGTGCAAGTGACTGTAGAATTTGACCCTTTCACTTCAATTTGATGCAATGATACTCTAGAATGTTTTAACACAATCTGATCCAGTTTGTGTGGCCAGGACCAAACTAGGCTACAACTATCTTTGGGGAAAAAAAAATATTTTAGGTAGGTTGCTCTTGCTTGGCGGCAGTGTTAAGCCATGCTATAACATGACTGACCCTTAACTGTGTCAAGCAACCACTCTTTAATACTGCCAATGTAAGACAGTAGATAGAGCTGTATTGTTAAATATTTCAGGGGATAAGATGAGACGAAGAAGCAATGAGAGAGATTTTTTTCAAGGTATCTATCCCACTAAGCTCAGTCATAGGTACCTATGTAGTTGTAAGGGAAGTGAATATATATATACTCGTTCTCATGCAAGCCATGAACTGAAAGGAGGGGCTGTAAAAATTTGTTCATTATGTCTGTCTTCCCTATAAACTTTGGCCCAGGGGGACATACAAGCTGGGGGCAGGAAGGAGATCTGTTGCTTAATGGATTTGTCACTCATTTATTCACGGGACACATGGAGCCCATAAATAGGAACACAAGAAGTTCCTCCCCCATCTCCTTGCCCCCCACTTCTGATTAGATAAAAGCTATTAGTGAACTGTCAATCAGCATGAAAGTCATGGTATGAGATGGTCTCTGAGCCCACAGGTGCATGTCAAGTCAGTAAAGCCTTCCCTCAAGTTACGTTGAAAGGAAGCTGTTCTGCTGACTGCGACAGGCCCTACAGAGGATGGAGACCAGGGGTAGGCAACCCCCCGGCATGGGTGCCAGAGTGTGGCACTCGAAGACATTTTGCTTGCCACATGTGCCTCTGGGTGGATGGCTGGGAAGGGGCCGGGGCTGCATGGCCACAACAAGGATCAGGCCCTTCGTGGCTCCCCTGCCATCCACCCTTGGCACGCCAACATCTTACAAGTTGAAACTGTGGGTGGCTTTGGCACTCTGCCCAAAAACATTGCCGACCCCTCATGTAGACACTGGTAGTGTGGACAGATGAAAAGCAGGGAGAGAGATTTTATTAGTGATCAGCTCCTCTGTGTTAACTGTGTTGTGTGTCTGCTGTACCCCTCAGCCAGTGGAAGTTAACCCAGGATAGTTTACCCCTGAATAAAACAACTGCAAAATGACCACAGATGACCTTCCACTTCTTAGAAACAGAGTGAACACTAAAATCAGTGACTGCAGATACACCCAGTACTCTACCTCTTTTTAACGCAATACAATTCATTCTCCTGGAAGTGAATCATTCACCTGGGAGTGACCCCAGCCCTTGCGGGCATCGTCTGGCCCCACCAGTCTTTCCTACCCATGTGGAAGGGGGCTGGACCCAATTAACTGTAAGGTCCCTTCCATTCCCTAATATCTATGAAACTATGAGTGTTTTAATCCCTTTGCCTAGCTTGGCTCAGAAACCTTGTGGTTCGAAACAGACTCCAAGAGGAAGCTACCTAGGCAGAGGTACTTGAAAACCTGCTGTCCTGTTGGTCTTAAGATGATCCTGACGGGGAAATAGCTAGTGTTAGATGCCAGCTGCTTTACAGAGTTACCCCTAGGGAAATATAAAGAGAAACTTGTTTCTCAAGGGGAGAGAATCCTTCATTAAAAGCTTCTGAAGGGGAAACATCTGCTTGCCTCGGCAGAGGCGGAGAAGGTGGGGAGGGTGCAGAAGGTAATAATCGAGCTACCAGCAGGACAGCTTTCAAAGGAAGGAAAGGAAATTCCAAAGGAAAAAAAAACTGGTTCTCTCCATGGACAGCCCTGAAACAATGTTGGACTCGGGGGCAGATACACAACTCGGGAGGTTCTCGTACTGCTCCATACTCAGCAGCCGGCCTGTTTCACTGCACTTAGATCTACCATCTGAACTTCCCAGTCTGGGTCAACCACCCGACTCCAGTGGGAGTCAACCACCAGACGCTCCTACTTAGATAAGCAGAAAGCCTCAGGAGGTACTACTTTTTCTAGAGCAGTGAGAAACATTTTGTGATCCTGAATATAAAAAGGTTTTCCTTGAGGTGAACGATTGAAGACAACCCTTGACCCTCTGATTTTATTTCATTTGTTTAACAATCATTCATCTTCATTATAAGATATGTTTCACCAAAACTGCAAAACTTTACTCCACTAGCACCTCAGCTGAAATTATCTGCTTGTTGGTACCACCGATTATCAAGGAAAAAAGCTAAAAACCCTGATGTGTTTCACGTCAATGCTAGATTTAAGATGTCCTTATTTCCCTCCCCTTGTCTCCCAGTGATGACCTCAAGATGAACAGTCATCTGGACATTCACAGCTAGGAATTCTGCCCTCATCGCTCACACCAGATGAGCAGGCATGGTCTCTTGGCTGCCAATGCTTTCATGCCCATCTGTTTGGATGGCACTGTGCCTACTCACAAGTTATCTCACAATTTCACGGGTACCAGAGGAGCACGGGTTTGAATCAGTCATCTGAATACACTGCAAGAGCCATCTCTTCCATACAAGACCCCTTCCTCTCCAACAGGACAGAATCACAGGCTAAACATCTGCCTCCTTCCCTCTATAAAGTAACTCCTGATTTACACTGGAATGAGGGGTGAATCAAGGCCATAACACTGTGGCAATGATAATAGATTTTCTAGTGCTTCTAAGTACAGCAAAGCAAGACTCTAGTGCAGAGAGTACTGTGGCAGTAGGTAAAGAGCAGCTGAGTGTTAAAACATGCAGTGTACAGTAGAATAACTCCAAAATATAGTGCTATAACCTGAAATGCAATGGACTGACTCCCTAAGGCAACGACTTGAGTAGAATCCAGCTTGATTTACCCACAGTCAGGTGAAGGTTACATGAGGCAGAGCAAATGTTTTGGCCCAGATTCTCAGTTACTCAATTCCTGGATGTCGGGCAGGGATGGTACAGAGAATAGGAGTCAAGAAGGCAGTAGACACTTTAGTATATCCCATTGTCAGGCACTGCTCAGGGCTCTGTTGAGCCTAATGCAAGTCTGAGGAGCCTCATTTCCTATGCACTTTGCATAATATGCACCTGGAAAAGTAGAAAACAACCATCCTACAATTCCTCCTAGTTATACCCTCAATGCAAACACATGCTGTATCCCTGATCTATTCTTATGCCTTGGACTCAGAACAGGGCTGGATGAGACTCTTCTGCCAGTTCGGAGCTGTTCTGTACTCTCTGGGCTTTCTTTGGAAAATTGCATTTGCCTTCCCTTTTATATTACCAGAGCACCAAAAATGACAGTATAGAGAGCGTGTTTGATCCTACATAAGAAACACACTCAGGGGTGTGAAGCACAATTGAAGGTCAGAGCACAGAAGACAGACAGACAGCTCATTTCTCTCTGACAGTTCTCTGTGGAGTCTCTGTCATGGCATCTTTCTATAAGTAAGTTCAGGGAATACACAACCTCCTTTTAGGAGGATTCCCCAGAACTTCAATGTTGAGCTCAGTGGGAGTAAGTCTGAGAAATACTTGGTTCTGAAAAAAAAAATCAGCTTGGAACATAAAACTCTGTGGTTTAAGCCACAGACAGACATGAGATTTTCTGCCAAATAAAGCCCTAAAGAATCAGATGCAAAAGAGGCCTTGTTCAAAAGGATTATACAGATCATATGGTCCCTAGTAGACAATAATGTAAATAATGCTGTAATGTGCTTCCTTTTGGAGGAGGAAGACTAACTACTGGATAAGGTGAATATCAGGGATGGGAAATTCTATTACCTTCATCCCCACACAGGATTAAAACAGAACAAAACTAACAGCAAAAGGAAAGTCAGTAATTCTACCCCCAGAGTTAAGGAGTGATATAGCATGGTCATTTCAAACTGGTCCAAAATACCAGGCTGCATGGACATATGGATATATTCACTTAGATCTGTATTCACTATTTATTACATTGACTAGAAGACTGCCACCGCGGGAGGAATTTGCACCATAGATTAGCAAGATTTACACAAAAGGTTTATAGTACTAATGGGATCATCCCAACTGCTGCTGAGACCATGATCAGGCTTAAGTGCTAGTTCTAGGTATTGTATTTGTTATGCAACACAATACAGTGTTTTCAACTGCATAGGTTGAAGCCATGTGTATGTGCACACGAGGGCTGTGCGAAGCTTTGGGTGCTGATTCGATTCAGAGGAGATTCAGCCCGGTTTGGCGGCCGAATCTCTGAATCCAAATCAAATCAGGAGACCAATTAAACGGTCCAAATGAATTCAAAGCTCTCTGAATCAATTTGGAAAAGATTTGGAGACCTTCGGAGATTCGGGCAGTCCCTGCTCGCTGCTGCAGGGAGCTGGACCCGGACTCCATGCTGGCAAGTAGGTGGTGGGGTGTGGGGGCCAGGAGGAGGGGACCATGGGGGCACCCCTGCCTGGCCCCATCCCTGCCTGCTCCCCCAGCCCCCCGACCCCTGCCCGCTCTCCCAGGCCCCCCCATAGCTGCCCCACTCTGCTTTAGTGGCTTTCTCTTTATTTCCTTTCCCTTATTATACAAACAGGCTACTGACCGTGACTAAATAGATATGCAGATCTGTGGAGCAAGCACAAATGCAGAGATTCTAGCTTAAGGAACAAACATGAACCTCAAGTAAACATCAGCTCAAGGGGCCAAATCCTATTTCTTTAAAGCTGTGGAAGGTCCTGGGAGCAGCAGGATTAATGGAGCTCTGCTGTCTGGGGGAACAGGGTGGAGGGAGAGAGTTAGTTTGTAGACTCCATGCAAGAGGAATGGTGTTACTAGCATCAACCTCTAGTAGCTGGGGACCACCTATGCATTACTGAACTAGGACTCCAGAGCCCCTTGTTCTCGAATCCCAGTTTGGCCCCTGGCCTTAGCTAAGTCACTTCGCCTGTATGTGCTTTAGGGTCAGGTGTTATAATGCTGTGTTTTGTAAAACAGATGAAAATTTCATATAAAAGCCAGGTAATTATTAATGTAAAAGGGGGGTGCAAGTTGATCTACAGGTATGCAGATCTGCAAGATACTGGACGTGTCTATATAAGACGTTACGCCGCTGTAGCGATGAGCTATGTCAACATAGCTCATTGCGACGGTGACACAGTGTTGGCGGGCACTAACTGTGATGCCGCCGCTACTGTGCAGTACCTTGTTGCTACTGCGCAGTAGGCTCGGAAATGACCCGTGTATCCCCAGGACAGTGCAGCACCTACAGGTAGTTACTTTAGCATGTACTAAATGACTGCGCACTACCAACTGCGCGGTGGAGTACACGTGTAGACACGCTCACTATTGCCCACAAAGATTTCTTTTAGAGGGAGCTCTTGGGCTTCATGACTGCTCTACATCCGTTCGCTCTATGTTTGCATGTGTGTGCCTCCATCTGTGTGTGTCTGTGGGTTAGAGCTGTGGAAGAAGTGATTGCTCACTTCGCTGGCAAGTCCTAAAATTTGAAAGAAGCATTGCTTGGAGTGAATCAAAAGTGATTTCTTTTAAACTTTGAAGAAAATGTGGTCAACTGAAAACTAGAAGTTTTTAAAAAAACACATGGTTTGGATTGGAGCGTTCTTTAGAGTTGTGTTTTTTTTTAAAGATATTTATGAAAGTGAGACAACTTCACAGAACTTTCCAGTGTGGACAAATATGCATTTTTCACTGTGGGGGAAAAAAAATCCATCAGCCAAATTTTTTTTGCCCAGTTCTAGCTTCCACAGCAACTGAAAAGGTCCCGTTTTGTCAAGCTTGGCTACTTGGTGCTGTAAAAGGAAATAGAGTTGGCTTGAAAAGCACAGCCTTTAATTTAGTACTGATTGTTGCTTTCTGTTCTATTGACATAGGCTAGAAAGCGCGAAATAAAGATACAGTACCGAGTGAAGAATTTAAATGGCTTTAAAAAACGAAAACAGAGAAGTGCATTTATTTGTGGGTGGAATATAATATCTACTAAAATAATGACTTGCTTGAAATTAGATTTTGACAACACTTCTTTCCAGGGCTGATACGGCACTGACTAGGTAATAAGGGACTCGACCCCTGCAGTAAGCAAACAGTGAATTTAGAAGACGTCAGACTAATTACCTAGCTTCTATAAGCACCTACGGTGGAGAGCACTAATCAA
Source organism: Alligator sinensis (assembly GCF_000455745.1). Lineage (NCBI taxonomy): Eukaryota > Metazoa > Chordata > Crocodylia > Alligatoridae > Alligator > Alligator sinensis. The sequence continues at coordinate 114,392 of NW_005842677.1, read as the reverse complement.
TAGATTCATGTACCTACTGGTATAAACAAGGCTGCCCATTTAGATACAATCTAAGGGGCAAGCAATGCCAGGCATTGTCAGGGCTTCGATATACCAAGGCCTGGTGTTATATTTAATTTTCCTGCTCAGATATGTGAATAGAGCCATTAGTTTAGAGACTAGTAGACATTTAAATCCTGCATGTTATAAATACTTATGGAACTGGTGGGGGGGAAGGACAGTGGGAGGGAAGGGAAGGGAAAAAGAAAAGAAAGCAATCACCCCAGAAACGCAACCATCTATTTGTGGCCTCAGGCCAAGCCACTTGCATGCAAGGAGAAGGCTTGTGTGTAGGCCCACCCTTCATGCATGTCCCAGCTTCTATTATGTGGATGCTGTTAATTCCCCTGCCATCAGCACAGTCTGCAATGACACATCACCTCATCTTTTACCCCATGCCCAGTCCCATCACACACCCCTTTGTCAGGTGTTACTCAATGTTTGCTCCAAAAGTATTGCCATCAGGAAGGAATGAAGAAAGAAAGTGCTAGCACTCAACAGAAAACAACTGAATCCTTGAAAAAACACAAGCTTGAATGATTGTTACAAAACCAGTTGCAAATATCCCCCTAAAATAATCCTCATTAATGCCATCATGGGGTAGGCATGATATTGCAGGTGTGGGGAGAGAAAGAAAAAAGTGTGCACTGTTCCTTTTTTCTTGGCCATCAACCATGTGAAATGGACCAATACCAACCTAAGTCCTGTTAAGCAGATCTTAATCAACGAGGCTCTAATCTCACTTGGAGCTACTTTAAACAGCTCCTAATTCTCATAACAGAAGCTGTATTCTTGTAATGGGAACATTACAATGAAAATCCTGTCTAAAGCTCAGGGAAGAAAAAATGAAAGAGGAAAGAGTTCACTAAAGAGAAGCTATACCTCCGAGTTCAACATCCTGATGGTACTATAGAAAATATTAAATAGCTGGGATGGTTTATTTAACGCATCTAATCATACTGACCAGTTTTCATCTGAGGTACCTGGACTATGAAACCATTTATGGTGAAGTTCATATATTAAGATGTATATCAACCCTAGAAAATTTGCACTTGAACTGAATGGGACAGGCACAAACTTTTCACCACCAGAGCCAAATCTTTGGGGGTGAGGAGCAGAATAAACTGAATAGTCATAATGGAGAAGATAGAAGAATTCCTCCCCTGACTCCTCTACCTGGGCTTTGAGTTGGGCTCTGATCCAAATCCTAAAGGGCCTTCAATCAGGGCCAGTGCTGACTACTGAATACATGTACAATCTACATAGAAGAAATGTCCATCTGGAACAGGATTAAATAAGGGTGGAAGAAAAGAAAGAAGTAGGTAAACTTATATAGATTATGCTATGAATAGGTAGAAATTCTGTTTTATGTTAAAAAGTGAGCCATCGTGCCATCCTTACTTCAGATCCTATTGACATTCCATATGTACTGGTAGTTTAAAACTGGTTTGAGCCTCTTAGTTTCTCCCCTATTTTACATGTGGAACAAGAAAAATGGGAATCTGAGTGTTAGTATCACTTAGACAAAAATCCTGATAGGGGATTGGCTTCTAAGATCTAGAATGTATCCCTTCTGCACCAATAATCTCATGTACGGGAACTCCTGCTTATTGACTAATACTTTCATGGACAAAAAGAAGAGTTTGCCTCTCGTAGGCCAGGTACATACATTACACTATTACCGGCCTGTACCTATCACAGAACAGAAGCTCGGCACACCTAGACTGGTTTAAAAATGGCAGAACTTGGTCTAAGATTTCCCCCCTACACACAACCAAAGGGCAAATGTGTATTCTGTTCACTACTGATCGAAACTGTGCCACTTACAGGGAACCACATAACTTAGATCAATTCCACCTTAGGCTTTTTGAATGCCTGTGCCTAGCCATAATTTAGCAACATGTGATACCTTTATGTTTTAAAACAAACCTATACAAGCTGAAAGTTATGCCTGTCCGTTTCTACTCTTCCTATCATACCATGTACCTGAAATAGATTTCTGCAGGGGTACCCCCAGTAGAAATTGCTTTCAGCTGATTCACAAAACAGAGTAGTTTTGTTTGTGCTCGGTAGGGTTTAATGCAAGGCATTCCAATCTGCCGAAGCGCTAATCCTGGTAGGCTTCTAGAATAGCAGCTACTGTATGCATATCTCATTTCTGTAGCTCTTCAGAAAAAACCATTGCAATTTTATTTAATTGCTATGTTGACTTATAACATTATATTTGTACTGGATGCCTGCCAAGGGAGATGCAACATGTCTGCAATATGTATTTCCTCAGTGTGATACGCAACATTAAAAAGGTAAATGCACCATACAGTAGCCCTAATGCTGAAGTTCACTTCTGCCAGTGTAAATAAGGAGTAATGCTGCTGAAATCAATGAAATTACACCCATATAAATGAGATCATAACCAAGCCTGGAGGCTGCATTTCATAGGTACAGTTGTCACATTGCAACTTCAAAAAGGGAATATGATTGTAGAAAATTAAAGCAATTAACAGTTGTTTAATTAAAGGGGTTGGTTTGATGTAGAATTTAATGCCGTTAGCACAAGGAGCAGTGTTTGTAGTATATTCTCAATGGGCAAATCAAAGAGAAATGTAAAGATTGTTGCTAAACCTTTATTTCCAAAAGTATGCAGTTAAAAAGTAATTGAAAGAGCTCCCCTTTCCTAATCAATATAAAAGATATCTGCTCCCCCAATGCCTTGCTCTGAAATAGATCTGGTTTAAAGGTCACTAGATTTGGGCTATCTCTTTGATCTTGAATTAAAGGAGGACTGACAGTGCGTCTATATGAGACGCTAATTGTGCAGTAGCTTAATAACACTGCGCAGTGGTGTGCTGGGCAAAACCCAGGCCGATATGCTACTGCACAGTAACATTAGGCTACTAAGCAGTTAGCATTTGTAAAAAATCAATCACTGGTGCAACTGCGCAGTAATGCCAGTTACTGCACATTGATTAAGTATTTGGTTATCCAAGTGCTAAGCTTAATGCACGGTAACTATGGTGCATTAATGAACATGTAGACACACCCTGGGAAGACATGATGTAGGATTTTCAAGGAAACCAAGAGCTAAGATACGCTTATTTTATCTTATTTCTGCTGGTTCACTGTTAATATGTCATGCAGGAACTGTCATGAGTTTATTCTGGTTGCTATTGTTATGGATAGATTGTAGGGACACGCAAGACTTGTCTACGCTACAAAAATCCCACTGTGTTAGCTACCCACAAGTTAGAACATGTTAGTTCTCTAACAGGAGACATTATCCAAGCAAAGACAAAGCTCTAGACACAAGCAGATTCTTTTTAGGATGTGAAACTTGAAAGTGAATAAATAATAAATTCCTTGTCTCTCCCATACCAAGGGGAGCAATAGGCACCCTTACCACTGAGAAGTTTAGTTCTGGAAGAGCCGTGCAACAGGACAGTGGGGGACCAACCTTTTTGGCAGGCATTCCACAAATTACCCCTGCATCCTCTTCGAGTACCACTACAATCGCCTTCCCCTGCACAGCTGGCTGCTCTGATTTCTGCTTCCTGCCCTATCTGCTACTGTGCTGCTTGTTGCCATGTGCCACAAACAGAGGCACATGTACTGCAGCTCGGCTACCTCTGCAATAGGAGATGGAAGTTATCAACAAACCAGATTGTTTTTGGATAGAGCTTGATCAATTTATGAAAGCGATTCTATGCTACGGTCATCTGTGATAACAGGAAACTAGATTTGATGGCCCATGAGATGTATTCTAGTCCTATATTCCTATGACATTGGTTAGTCACACCATTTTATAGAAGATTACCAGGAACAACCCTTAAAAGAAATATGTGTGCAGTCACTATCAGCCCTTTGCTGGAACAAAAAACAGTACATGCCGAAACAAAAGGATGAACTCAAAGCATATAAGGCAGAAATCTAACTTCCCTTATGCCAGTGCAAATCTGGAAAAAGATTCTCATTTTACTTCCATTAACTTCCATGACTTAAGTGGTAATTCTCTGGGGGTATGCCTACACATGCAATTAATGTGGCACATGTCTACATGTGCGCGCCTGTCGGGAGCAAATTGAGTCTGATAGGAGCAGCCCAGTCCAGGGCCATTTGATAGGAGCTCCAGGCTCCCCTAGGTGCCAGGCTTCGGGTTGCAGGAGGCATGGTGGCTTAACCCCGAGCTCCAGAGGGTGGAGGGTATTGTCCCAGCTTGGCAGGCAGCATCCTCCCAGCCAGAGGGAGATCGGGCTGGCCCCGAGCTAGGGAGGGGTGAGAGGGAGGAGGGAGCTGTACTGGATGGGTGGCAAGCTGCCACCCATCCCAATCTCCACATGGCTGGGAGAGCTGTCCCAGCTGCTGGGCAGCTGCCTTCCAGCCACGTGGAGATCAGGACCATCCTAATCTCCACATAGCTGGCAGGCTGCTGCTCAGCAGCCAGGATAGGTCCCGAGTTCCACGTGGCTGGCAGACGGTGTCCTACGAGCCAAGACAGCTCTCCCTGCCCACTGTGGCCCCCTGCTTCCCAGGCTGACTGGGAGCAAATTGCTCCTGGGCAGTATCTACACATACACTTTGGTGCATTCATTAATGTGCTGTGTTTCTAGCACCTGTATTTACAGGTACTAGAAAATGGTGCATTAGACTAATATACTGTGAAATAATTGCTGCGCACATGTAGACGGTGACAGTTTACTACGCATTAGATTAGTCTAATGCTCAGTAAAGCATCTCATGTAGGTGCACCCTGGATGAATCAAAGAAGGGTCTGTCAACATTACTGTAGAAATGTACAGATTTCATAATGAATGGTCTCCTTTTTTGAAGGTTTTTTTTTTTTTTAAATAAGCCTAAAAAGCTGAAGAGGGGAGTTATAACTTTCTATTAAATTCTAGAGGATGCTTTAAAAAACCTCCCTACATATAATATATATATTCTACTTAATTTTATTTGGCGTTTCTATAAGGGACTGGAAAAGCCCTTGGCAAAATCCGGGCCCTATTGAAGTCGATGGGAGTTTTGCCATTGACTTTGATGGAGCATGATTTCACCCTTCACAAGTAGAGCCTCAGGAGAAAAACCTTGTTGATTTTGCTGCTGAGCCAGCTGTTTCATTCCAGCAGGTCACAGAAACAAAGGGAAAATAAATATAAATATAAGGCACATGTTAGTTTTGGGCAGATAAGGCAAAATCCTTTAAATTTATGACTATACCCTATCTCTGCCTGATAAGTGATATGAAGAAATCTTGGCTCGAGTCATCAGAGATCATCTTAATACGTTTGATTATGGTCTACAACACTAATAGAGTTAGAGGTACTAGCAGCAGGGTTTGTTGGTTTGTTCTGGGATTTTTTTTTTTCTTCAGATGATGATAATACAATATGATGGAACTGTTATGAGTTGAAAAAGGCCACGCATTAACTGTTAGTTAGACACATTGCAAATACATTAAACCATCCCTAGAGTTTCAGCATGCACTCTCATTTTCTATGACTCATTTGGAATTAGCTATGGAATCTACACTGGGCCATGGGATTTTATAAAGAGAACTGGCTCACCCTGCTATCGTTTCTGGGCAATTATTTCAGAAATGAAGATGCCGTGCTACAAATAAACGAAATCACTGTACATAATCAGACTTTATTTACAACCACATTCTCCTGGCTATTAAACACATCTTTCCTGATGTGCTTCCCTAGCTTCAGGGTAAATGACCTGAAGAAGATTTGTTGGGTAATGTCAAATATTCTGTACAAGGAAGCCAAGGAGAGATTATGGTTTCTCCATTCCCAAAGGATTCCTTCAGGAGCTGGCTCGCTTTATAATTTTAATCAACATGGAATTCCGGTGTTGTGAAACTGCAAGGCAACTAGGATGGATGAATTCTCCAGGATTCAGCATGATTTGCCAGCAGATACACATTGGCTGGAGAAGCCATCACTCAAGTACTATAGAACATCCTTGGAGTTAACAGATAATTGTCTACATTATTAAGGAGTTAGCATATTATCCTAATTGCAACCCACTCACACCAGCAAACATTAAACTTTGCAGAAGTCTGATTCTGTGTTTGTGCACTGTGCTCCCAGTATGACAGATGGAAGGAAGTGCACATTAGGGGCTGGTCCCTTTTCCTATATACTTTACATCAGTGGTTCTCAACCTTTTTAGATTCAAGGCATTCCTCATGAGACTCAAGGTCCCCCTTGGAAAACCTCAGCTCTTAGTTTTCACTTGTTTTTTGAGTGCAGAGAAATGCTAGAGCAATTCTTCTATTGCAAGCAACTCAGACCACAACAGGTCAGGATCTTCTTAACACTATGATTTCCTATTTGAAATCTCTGGGTTTCTCTTGTCAATCATGTTTGCACACCTAACAGTGCTAACATTGTGTAGCACCCTTGAAAGGATTTCAAGGCACCCCAGGGTACCATGGGACCCTGGTGAAGAATCTGCTCTACATGAGTCTAAGCTCTGAAGAAATAAAGTGCTTAGTTTTAAACCAATTAGAATCAAAGACACCTGGACATTTTATCATTAATTTGCTTTAGGACTCAAACTCAAAAGACTACTGGCTCCAACCCCCACTTCTTGCATCTTAAATAGTAGTTCAAATCAGGCTTCAGATGCAGAGATGTAACTCCAACTGCCTGCAGCATATATTTGAAGGCTGAATTGAGGCCACAGCATTTATTCATAGACAGAAGTGCTGTTCAGACTATGATGAAGCCCAGCTGTTCACAGGGAAAGGTACACTGGCTCAGGGAAGAGAAAAACACATCCAAAGTGATTTCCCATGTTCCCTCTCCGCTGCTGTAAATGTGTGACCCACCTGATTTCCTAAACTCTGGAGTAATTCTCATGCACAACTCCAAAAATAGAAGAGGCAAAGGTCTTGACTGACCTAGAGGGTCTTCCCTTATGGCAGGGGAGGGCAATTCTTTTGGGCAGAGGGCCGCTTACTGAGTTTGGCAAGCCATCGAGGGCCGCATGACAGGCAGCCCAGGGCAAATAAATATTCATTTTCTAAATTTTTTAGGGGTCCCACGGGCCGGACAGAATGGCCTAGCGGGCTGCATCTGGCCCCCGGGCTGTATCTTGCCCCACCCCTGCCTTATGGTGTGTGCTGCTTCTACTTGGAACTGCAGTTTTGTAGATGTTATCCCCATCACATAGGAGGGTATAAAAACCCACTATACAAGGGACTCCCCAAGAGAGAGCCTCCTTCAACCTGATGATTCCAGCAGAGAGGGCTGGGAATATGCAATATGGTAGTCCCATAAAATCTTCCCACCCCTTTAGCTTTAAAACCCTTAATTTTAAGTTCTAGGATGTTCTGTTCCACAGAAGGAAATTATTCTTCAGATAAGCTGGTGAAAACTCAGTGAGGTCAAAGGAGCTACACTGCAAAACATCAACTGAGGATCTGGTTCATAGGCTAAGTGCAGACATTCACAGGAGTTAAGGGGAGATTAGGTCGGGTTAAAAATAGCCACCTGATCTAACTTCACCCCTGGTGCGGGCCTTACACTTAGACCTAGTGATTGGAAATCAATCTAAACCTATTACAGGACAGAAGTTCAGCGCACACAGACCAGTCTAAAAGTGTCAGAATCCAGTCTAAGATAGACCTGGGTCAATGTACACTCAAACTTAATTGATCTAGGTGACCAGTGGGTCTCTGTCCTTGGGCCTGTACTATTCAACATCTTCATTAATGATGATCTTCATTAATCTTCATTAATGATGTGGATATTGGTATCAGAAGAGGACGGGCCAAGTTCGCTGATGACACCAAACTCTGGGTTAAAGCTTCCACACCTGAGGACAGGAGGGTGATCCAGGCTGACCTCGACAGGCTCAGGAAATGGGCGGATGAGAACCTGATGGTGTTTAACACAGAAAAATGCAAGGTTCTCCACCTTGGGAAGAAAAACCTGCAGCATCCTTATAGGCTTGGCAGTGCTACGCTGGCTAGCACTACAGATGAAAGGGACTTGGGGGTCATGATTGACCACAAGATGAACATGAGCCTGCAATGTGATGCTAGTAAAGCGAGCAAAATGCTGGCTTCCATCCATAGATGCTTCTCAAGCAAATCCCAGGACGGCATTCTCCTGTTGTTCTCAGCCTTGGTGAGGCCACAGCTGGAGTACTGCATCCCATTTTGGGCTCCACAATTCAAAAGGATGTGGAGAAGCTTGAGAGAGTCCAGAGGAGAGCCACACACGTGACCAGAGGTCAGGAAAACCGAACTTATGAAGAGAGGTTGAGAGCCATGGGACTCTTCAGCCTGGAAAAGCGCAGGTTCAGGGGTGATCTGGTGGCCACCTGTCAGTTCATCAGGGGTGCTCACCAGGATCTGGGGGAACGTCTGTTCACCAGAGCACCCCATGGGATAACAAGGTTGAATGGTCACAAACTCCTCCAAGACCGTTTCAGCCTGGACGTAAGGAAGAACTTCTTTACAGTCTGAGCCCCAAGGTCTGGAATAGACTGCCGCTGAAGGTGGTTCAAGCATCTACTTTGAACGCCTTTAAGAGAAACCTGGATGTTTATCTTGCTGGGATCCTATGATCCCTGCTGACTTCCTCCCCTGGGGCAGGGGGCTGGACTCGATGATCTTCCAAGGTCCCTTCTAGCCCTAGTATATATGAATCTATGAATCTAGGTTAGACTGGTACACTGAACTTCTGTACAGTTACCTGCACAGCCATAACAGTCATAAAGGAAACAAATGCTAGCAAATGCCTTTAATAAAACCCTGCAGTATTCCACAGTGATCACCTCAAATACAGCAACGTTGCCATTGGAATATGTAGCACCTAAAAGAACAGTTTTGGCATGCTGCAGTGCTTCTTTTGCTACACATGTATTTAATGCAAAAATCGGTTTAAAATAGTGTGTCAGCACCCTTGAAATCAAGCAGAAGGGGTGATTAAGACATAGTCATTTTCTGCTATTGTTCTGGTGGATAGTGGTAATTGCTTCTCTATATAGGAAACTGGCTATACATCCATTGTCATCCATCATCTTGCCAGTGCTGTATATAGTGCAGTATAAATGGTAAACTTTCGATTTAACCTCATTCTCACAATTACAATGTCACGGCACTGATAATGATTTAAAGTATCTGCAGCTAAGCCAATGGAGAAAAGACAAATATGGTCGAATATATAAAGCTGCCCAGGAAATAATTACACATTAAAGACAGCTGGGATATATCAGGGTCTCAGTTTCCCATTTGTAAATTGTAATAAAATGCATCAGATTCTGCTTGTTTGAAAAGGGAAGGGAGGAGACATGAGCCTACATGATATCATCCAAACCTATGCTTTCATAACTCTGCAACTTGGAGCAGGTCCACTTGGGGGAAAGTGGAATGTACTTTGGCATCATCTCCCTTCAGATGTGTCAGCATTAACTAATGACAGCTCCTCTCAGTACACTATACCTTCCAGGGGAGCTAAGGAGCCCATGCGAAAATGGCTGGAGAATGCTATGTTTGGGCCTTTGTACACGCCACAAAATTGGCCTTTAAAGTGGATTAAATACCCTTTTGTGCCGCTTTAATGGTGTTGCTGTTTGCAAATTTGGTGACATATTGCGCGTTAAATGACTTTACGTGGTGGCCCGATGCTTTCCTCCGCAGCTGTGGTGCCCCCCAGGACTGCCTGGGCCAGGTGCCTGTGGGTGGGTGCCTCCTGGGGGACGCAGCCGCTGCCATGGAGGGAATCACCAGCCCCCGCCCCTCCCTCCCAGCTCAGGGACCACTGGGGCCACTGGAGAGGCATATAAGGATCGGGCCTGACCCTTGTGTATACACCACGAGCATTTACTTCACCCTAAATTGAAGTGGTATTTTTAAAAACCCACCACTTCAATGTAGGGCGAAGTAAACCCCCGTGGTGTGTACAAATGGCCTTTAACAGGAGGCATTTGGGATCTAAAATGGGACATTTGGGTCTTTGCACACATCGTCAGGCCATTCTGAGGCACATGGGACTTGCTCATGAATTGCAGAATACATGTAAATAAGGAGGACTTCCCCAGATAACTGTGGTGAAGGAAGCTCAGCTGTCCGGCACTTGTGGAGGCCACAGTAGGTCTGGTCTATCTAAGGTTCTCATATGGCCTCCATGAGTTAACTGTCAGAAGGTCTCCATCCTCGCTGCATTTACTTTCACCACACACCTATGGAGTATGATATTTCCTTGTCTAATTCCCATTGAAAAGACAGGGAACAGTCACAGCAGGTGCATCTACACAAGACGCTACAAGATGCTGTAGCGATGCGCTATGGTGACATAGTGTCGGCAGGCACAAATCGTGACAAACAGCAAAATAGTGTCTAAAAATAACCATGTGCCACTTTAGGAAGCAAATACGAAAGGAATGCGCAGTACCCCATGAGCAGTCAGGCACACGTGTAGACGTGCCCAGTGTGATTAAAAGACTTGCCCAAGGTCAGACAGGGATTCTGTATCTATCTTTAGATAGATCTCTGGATAGCAACCTGTTCACTGGGCCATCATTCCCAATGTATACAGCACCAATATACATTCGAAACCACGCATTGTCTGCTTCCTTATTCTTGTATGGACCTTCTTAAAGGAAATTAGCTGAACGTCCTTACGGTGGGAATAAAGAAAGGAAACAAATTTATTATTCCAGTGATACCCCTGACAAAGATATCGAGTAGCTTCATTAAACATTTTGCAGCCTCAAGCAATTTTACTAAATCCTGTACAATGAGCACACTGTGGTTTTCATTATGACAGTGCAAACATAGAGAGCTGGATTCAGAACTCACTTACACCAGTTTTACGTCTGTGTAATTCCATGTACTTCCGTGGAATTACTCCTGATTTACATGGCCACGAGAGCAAAATCACTCCTGTGCTACCCGTTTCTTTCCCTCTTCACTCTTGTTTTGCTATCTGAAATAATCTCCGCAGAGAAACTCATTTTCATAGCTACAATATACTCTCAGCAAAATAACTATACAGCTCTCCTCAAATACAAACAACAATATATCAAAGACTGAAATTATATTTATCAAACAAATGCTATTTATTTCTTCCGCCTTAATAAATCTGTTCTGAAAATGCAGCCAAAACTCTGTTCAAAGGAAAGCAATACAGTACAAAATACAGGATCTTGGAATACATTTCCTTTTAATAAAGAACCACATACTAAAGGAACTTTGAACACATGCTGTATTTTTGAGTGGAAGAATTCATAATGTGCTGGACATCCTGATAAAACCATAAAATATCCTCTGTCATCTCAGATCTTATCCAAAGCCCAATGTAGCAGTGCAAAGACTCCTACTGACTTCAGTGAGCTTTGGATGAAGCTCGGAGTAAGCCGAAATGCATCAAGATCCTTAACTTGTGTACAACTCATATTTACTGGAAAATGTAGCTAAGTAAACTCTAAAACATAAAAGGCATTTTCAGCGACAGCTATTCGGAAACTAGCACGCCCAGGCCATTGGAATGCAGTTTTAAAATGAGCACAAGTATTTCTTACTTACTTCATTGGTTTAAATAATGCTTGTCCATAATTTTGGAACGTCATGATCAGTTTTAGTTGAGTGCCTCCTGATTTCATGGCTGTGGGGAAAAAATAAAACAATTTAAAATGACCACATATGACTCTCCTTACATTCAACAGTCTGCCTATTGATCTATCTGGGTCTCTCTACACATTATATGAATGTGTTAATCATGGCATAAATGGCAAGGGCACCCAATTTAAGGTGCCATAAAATGGCAAACCAGCCATAAATGTGTTCCACAAAAAATGCAGAGTATTTTTATGGCTGGTTTGTCTTGCACCTTAAATTGAATGTGTAGTATGACAGGGGCTGCCTCAGAACTGGTGCCAATAATCAGTCCAGAACAGTCCTAGATCACAGTGGACCGTGGGCACCCTGCTTTCAATTTGCTGGTGTAGGAGGAACCCAGGATCCTGATTCCAGGTTTCCCCACGCACTAACAAGTAGAAAGGGCACATCTGGGATCCAGTCACTGATTCCAAAGTCACACTTCCTGCCACAACATGGTGGCATGGCAGGGATCAGAGCCCATGGTACCTTTAAATGAATGTGTCTTAGGGGGCCTCTGCGTAGGCATTTATATTGCTATCATCACTGTGGCATCAGATCATCAACATGCACATATCCAGGGCAATTCTAAGCATGGACAAAGAATGATTTAGTAAGTGAGTAGGGGTAATGCACTGTAGTGTAGGCACTTAAAGTGGCTAAACAACATCTGCATCTTGCACTGACATTTTTACCATTGGCTCAGTACTACAAGCACAGAAACACCACTGGCTTCAATGGGAGTGCTATACGTAGAGTGTTTGCAGAAACAAATTCTTCACTTGTCCTACCACCTATTTTCTTTGGACTTGCTACTATGAAAAGTGCCCATACTGGAGAAGGAGAATAAGGTCTGTCTTAAGAGGGCAGCAGAACCCAAGCTGCACAAACAGATAAGCAGCATCCAGCCCTTAATTAAAAGGCATGAACAGATCACAAATTCTAGTCTATGCTATGATTAGTTTAAGTATCTGTTGCTGAACAATAAGTACAGGTATATGTCTCTCATCTTCTTTATGGATATCATCTGTGAAGTCAATAGGTAGGTACCCACTTATTTCAATGGGATTTGGATTAGGCCCTACATTAATGGGCATGTACGTGAAAGAGAGGTGACCTCTGGAAAGTTTTAGCAAGCACAAGGTAGTGACTGCAATTCAAAAATGTTGAACACCGAGGTCCATTTAGCTTGATTCTAACATACACTTAATTCCCAGTTCCAGTGAATTAAGAATTTAAGGCTGACATTAGTTCCAGTGAATTAAGAATTTAAGGTTGACATTTATTTCTAGCAGTCTGTACCATTTGGGCAATATCATGCTAACAGTTGGACAATAGTATTTCTAAACTTAGAATGATCATTTTTTGTCGGAATGAGAACAAATGTAACTTAAAATATGCATTATACATGAATACAAGAGTTTCCAAAGAGTACATCTCCTTTGATGATACTGTTACTTAAGAAAGGTAAATACATGCTCCAGCAAACCATCTGCCCTTCCCCCCAGCCAGGAACCCTCCAAAAAACTGAAATGACCCAGACCCTGACTTTTAATTCATTTCCACATTCTGAAATGCTGCTCATGTCAGTCTTCACAGTATGTGCAATTCAGCCCTTTTAAATACTTCCTCTGAGTGATCAGATAATCCCTTTCTTTAGAATTTGGACAAAACCGGTATAACTTTAAGAACTACATGCAATGTCACATTATCTTATTATACGAATTTTGTCTTAAAATTGGACTCATTCAACCCATGTAACTTGTACATTTTCCCCCCTTCCCAATCCCATTAGCTGCACATCCTTTTAATTACTCCAGTCTGTGCCTTATTACTGATAGGTCACCAGCTCTCTTTCAGTGCTTGTAATCCACATTTTTGTAACAAAATGCTATGCAAATCTGGTCAGCTTAATTACTTTTCCTCTAGAACAAAATCCCTCCTGCATTGCCGGTTTGTTGACCCCTACCTTTTCTAGCATTACCCACCTATCCCAAAGGAACAAATAAACAATTAGAAATTAAAGGGCATTAAATAACTCTCACTGTACAGGTATAGCAGAAACAGATGGTTTTCACATATTAAATTTACTCTTGTGATGAGCAAGCCATGTCTTCAGGTGCCCCAGAAGGGAAGGAGGTATAGGTACAAGTATAGGTTCAGCCCTGAGCACAAATCAGAGCAGCCTCAAGGCTTCTCTCACATATGCTGTCAGTACACGTAAGCCAAGGGATTCTCCATGAAAGCCCAGAGCATCACTCCGAGTTAGAGAACAGAACTGCCTCCATTTGGTTAGATCCTCAGCTTTTATAACCCTGCCTTGCTCCACTGAAATCAGTGGTTAGAGTCCATGCAACTTCATTGATGTCAACTTGGGGCCAACTCCTGCAGTTCTGCTCCCCCTTACAGACAATAAGAATCAGTGTTTAAAAAGTGATGTCTAATCACCTCTGTCCATGTCAAGCTGATTTCTCACACTATAACTGAACTCTCCAATCATAAAAATCAGAATTCTTAACTGATCCGAGCGGGTTGATATAGACCCATTAGAGCTGTGGGGTGGGTAGGGATTTCCAATTCATTTCAGGGAGGATTATGTTTCCATTGGGACAAGCCAACTTTTGATACATGACTGGGAAATGGAGAGTCTTAAAAAAACCAACCCAAAAGAGGCAGAGATAGAAGAAAAAGGGGAGGTTCAATTCAGGTTCTAAACACAGTGTTCGGGACACTCTAAGGTTACCAGGTGGTTCAGCCATGCAGAGTAGGCCAATGGACACTTTGTTGGCTAACAACCAAAGATTTGGCAACACTAATGGGGAAACCTTTATGAAAGAGTCATGAAATATGGTTCTGATTGGTTAGACACAAAGGGATTGATGTCCCAACAGAAGGCACTAGCTCAGCTAGTCTTTGCATTAGAGAAAGTCAGGTGAGAATACAAAAGATCTTCATGGCCTATTGGTACCATCCTATTGGTTAGAGCCTAACCTGGTTGCAACCTTGACTGTCCATTGATGGAGTTCTGTGCCAGTGCTGGTACTAAAAGTGAATTTTATATTTACAATGGTCAGAAGAGCATCAGGCAATTTTGCAGGGGTGGTTGTACATGAGAAGTGGTTCTCGAAGGATGCAGTGAATGCAATCTTCACTTGTTTCTGGAAGACTGCACCTTCCCAGGAAACATTCTGCCCATGGTTCTGTGCAAATTCACACTACCGATCAGTATGCTCCCCAACATTTTTATCCCAACACTGATCTGCACAGATCTTACCAATGTATACAACACTAAATACCATTATTATAACTAATGCAGTGCAATTGTCATGCAGTACATATGGATGACTAGAAGGGATGCTCTGAACCCAGCTGCTTACAGTCCAAGGCTCTCATCCTCCAGATAGTCACACATGAGCTTCATGCCATGATTTGTCCCATCAAACTCAATGACACTACTCATAAGTTTTTAAAGTAAGCGTGTTCATGCATGTTTGCAGGATTGGGGTCCAAAAAGACTTATGCCTGCGGTGTGGAAATATCCAGACTTGCATGTACGGATGTAATTTAAAACAGTTGCTCCTAACCTCATGGAGACTTTCTGCCCAAATGTCAGGGTTGGATATTTTCCTCTTCTCTAAAGATTAAACTCACAGGTTGGCTTTTTTTACATTTTCTTAAATATATTTCTTAAGGATAAGAGAAGAAAATTCCACTTCCCATGTATGGTGCAGTTCAGACATGTCCCTCTTTATATTATGCCTAAGAATAAGAGTCCAATTATGTTCCAAAGCCTTGTTTGCTTGTTTGGAGATGCCCTTGAGACTGTAGCTACTATCCAAATAAAAATTTCATAAGGATTTATAATACACCGGATTAGAACGTACAGTATTCAGAGAAGCCATATGATGACACTAAGCCATTACAGCTTGTCATGTCTCTGATCAGAACACTAAGACGTTTCTAAGAAGGCCTTAAAATGTTGGGCTGTTCTGACTCCAAGGGTGTTCTCCCATCTTAATCCAAATCCACATTTTAAAGAGTCCCCGAATGAACATTTATGTTACAGACCATGAACAGCTCTGAAAACGTCCTCCAAACTCACTGATGCCACAGAGTAACTCTTCCGTCCATTCTTGTGCAATGACTAGACACATTTATATAGTGATAAAAATACATTCCAGTACAAATAGTATCAAAATTTCTAAAGAAAGAAGTTGAATGCTAAAGCTTAATATTCCAGTGTTAATCTTTCCTGTCAACCAGCATATTGCATGAGTGCTATGGCCTGATCCAAAGTGCTCCAAACTTCAGTAGGCTTTAGAACAAGTCTTCAGTGAAGTCTGTCCTACTCATCATGTTGAGAGTTAGGGACTTGTCTAAAGAGCATTAATGCCCCCGAGACTTTTTTTACTGACTTTGATGGGTTCTGCATCCAAGCTGTAATGACCTCAGCCACAGATATCTGTGGTTCTTCTCCCGTGTGCTCCCATTCCTCAAATTTCCTCTGCCTATTCTTTCCTGAAAACTAAGGAAATCCACATGTTCCTCAAGTCCTGTACCTCTCCCGTGTAAAGACTTTCATATAGCAAACGTATGAGACAGGTGCCACCATCCTCACTGAGTGAGATGTTTTTTCCTAACTTCCGTTAAAAGATCTGGTTTTGACCCATTCGAGACAAGATACTGGATGGAACAAAACACTGCTATGATTTGGCTTTGCTTTCTTCTGCCTTGCTGTACCCCAACTCTCGTCTTACCAGCCCATTCGGATTCTACACTCTTCAGGACCAGACAGTTGTATTTGTAACGTCCACACTTTGAGTGTTGTTTTAAGCCATAATAGTCACCATCATTAAAAATGACAGAGGCATTACACAAACACTAAATATCAGCCTAATCCCCCTTGTTCTTTTCCAACACCACCAGGAAGAGATAAAGGGCTACTCTGTAGCACTGTCTGAAATTCCTTTCTTTTGTCAGGATTCAGCACACAGTATTAAATGTACTTATGCAACTGTTGACATATGAGAGAGATGAGACTAAGCCAAAACTCAGGATGTGGTAACCTTTGAATGAGGGAAAGTTCGGCTCCCGATCTAGAGTCCCACTTTGTAGCCCAGGTCTAAATCTAACATAAGCACGTTGACCCCGTCTGACAAATAATGGCCTGCACAAGTTCAGAGACTTGGAGGAACACATTTCCAAACATTCAAGTTTTAGCCACCTCTCAAATTGCTTTTGCTCTGCCACAACGGCTATCTAACTTGTAAAGGTCTCCCTCGGTTAAATCAAGACAATAAAAGCAGTTTCCAAAGGGAATGAGATCTGTTAAAACATTCAAAGGCTTTGTTGTACATTTTTAAGGCCTCTTTTCTTTTTTCTTTTTTATTCGGGCTGTAAATTTAATCAATCGGCTGATTCTTGGCAGATTCATTGTTCTCTTACAAAGTAAATCAATGGTGCTATATTTCATCATGTTTTTCACACATTCCCCAATGCATTGTTTTCCTGCCTTTGAAGCAGGTAGTCATAATTATATTTAGAGCCGGAAGTGAGGTTCAATATTCAGAATATTGCCTTTCTCTTATTTTGCCTTCTTTTTCCCCCTCCTTTGCTGCTTCTCTAGTGTCCACCTTGGTTAACTGCACCATTTACTCTGCATCAGTAATTTTGTACACCAGCTTTCCAATTATTGTCTGCACAAATTGAATGCATCATAGACTTTAGAAAGGAACTGAGCCAGGTAATGTTCCCAAAGCCTTCCAACCAGGGAATTAAAAAAACACCCCAGATACCTAGTCTGCTCACATTTCATCCAATAGCAAAACTCCTTTTGATGGTAATGGGAAAAGGATTGGGCCCACAATTACTAAACCCACGCATTAAGTGCCACACAATGTTTGTAGTTAAACTGCTGGAGCTGCTGCAAGGATTATGCATGTACATTTGGTAAATATACAGGAAAATGGCTAATTAGGGTCATTTGTGCATGCAATTAAACCATTACGAATGCAAACAAGCTGTGCAATTGTGCATGCATTTTGTGCATCCACCTCTCCTAAAAATACGGTGCCAGCGTTCAAATGAAAATAATAACATTTAGGTCCCAGTCACTGAGAACTTGGCACCGAATTAAGTCATAATACGTTTTATACCAAATGAGAATGAGAACGGGATACACAGGCCACTATTCACGTTCCTTGCTTCAAGCTGTCCTTAACCCTGTACTTTTGAAGGCCACCTCTGGGTGTCACTGTGGGAACTGAATGGAGTGTTCATAGTCCATTTTCCATAGTTGCATCGATGGATTTGTTCTATTTAAACTATAACCTCAAGAAAATGTCACCTTGATGCTCTCTGCTCTTGTGAACTTTGCAGTAATTGCTTCTGTCACCATTTTCATTTTAAGGGAACTTTGTAGGTTACAGAATCTTGCGAGCAGGTTTGATTGATCCTGAGCCATCTCTGTGAACATGACTCCAATTATTAATGCAAGTTGAGCAGGGAAATCTGACGTGGCTGAAAGCAGTTTAGCTACAGTTTGGGTTTAA
Organism: Alligator sinensis; assembly: GCF_000455745.1. Lineage (NCBI taxonomy): Eukaryota > Metazoa > Chordata > Crocodylia > Alligatoridae > Alligator > Alligator sinensis. The sequence continues at coordinate 96,191 of NW_005842677.1, read as the reverse complement.
TTATGGAAAGCTATCAAAACCTCGATGTCAAAACCACACGAGCCTATTACAACCTATATGGAACAAACCAAAACACTACCAAATGTGCTGTACACAACACTCCTTGCCCAGAAAAGACTGGGTAAGTTAACAGATCTTTTCCTATCCTATCCAATGCTATAGATTGAATTGCACTGAGTGTGGGGGAAATGATTCTTACTCACTATGAAGATTTCTGTTGATTGTATCCTTTGAACTGGTAGTCATTGCACAGATACTTTTCAGAAAAAAAGACAACCAGAAGAATCAGGAAACTGGAAAATATGCCAGAGCATGTAAGACAGTACAACAACCATGTGTGTGTCCTTTAGTAACATACATTAGACTTGTGTAATCGATTCATATACTTTGGAAATCTTGTTGGTCCTGTGCACTAAAAGTGAAACTTGGCAGGTGCTATTGTAATACATGTTATTAAATCTCTTAAAAATGTGCAGTGCAAAATAAAACATATTGCCCTGTCTAATAAAAAATAATAATAGTTTCTTCCCCTTTTTTTCTCCATTTTTGAATACTTGACAATAACCCTGTTCACAGAGGAAGAAAACATGGTTTGTTCTTTACAGTGTCCTGTCATCTTAGGCTGGCAAGCCTCCTGTTGCAGCCAGGATCAGGCAGTACAATTTTGATAAGCCTTCCTTCAAAGACTAGCATGCCTTCATTTCTGGAAACTAGTTGTTGCTTCCCTCTTTGAAAAGTGCTATTTCTTTGTCTAATGCTATGCATTTAATATTTTTGTCCATGAACGTTATGTGCTTTCATGGGTGTAAATTAAAATTATTGTTTCACATTTTGACTACAGTAGCATCTTAATGCTCCCAATCCCACCATGCAAAGCTCAGTCTGAACACGTACCAGTGAGACAAGGCCAGAAGAAATACGTCATGTGATAACGCATATTCCTATGAGTCTGCAGCACCTTTCCCTCATTGATCTCCAAGCTCTGTCTAACATATAATTAATTAACGCCTCACACTATACCAGCATGAGACTTGGAGTGAAATTGTGGCTTCAGGGAAGGCAGTGGCAAAAGTTCGATTGACGTCAATGGGGCCAGGTTATCACTCGTCATTTTTATTACAACTGTTTTGCCAATAGGTTAACTGAAGCATGGACAGGTTAAGCAAAAAACCCAGGAGTACAAGCGTAACTCAGTAGCTGGAACACAATTCAGCCCTATTACTCCTGATTCTCATTCCCCTCCTACACCCACTAGCCAACGCTGCATGACAAACGGTTGAACATTTCATTCTATCGCCTGTCTGATAAGCACTGCATTATGAACACATCTGAGCATGCTGCAAGCCGTGGTTTTCCTCTGCACAAACAGCATGCACGGTATCTAGATCTTGAAATGGGGAATGGAATTCAGACTGTTTTGGAAGCTGTGCTTCATCAGTGCAGTATAAAATGCTGATGGCCCCAATGCATTTTAATGCAACGCACTACAATAAATCAGAACGTGAGTGGTCAAGGGCTTCGGTGCAAACTCTTCAAGAACCTGGGGTTAAACAAGGATGTTGCACAGCTTCAGGGCAACACTGCAGATCGCAAAAGTGATAGCACCATTCTGCAGGTAAGACGAGAGGTAAGAAAGAGCACAGCTTACGTGTCTTTCTCTTCCATCTCCTGATTGACAAGCGAAGAGTGGTTTTAACATGAGCACTGTAAGAAGCTACCTCCACCCTCATTCAAATACAAAAGGAACATTCTGTACATCATTCTATACTGAGTGGGCTGGGAAAAACGAACATCATATCAAAGTGAAAGCCACCTAGAACTTGTTCCACTGATTGTAAATTATCCCTGTTATCCTGAGGCCTTGGCTGAAGGATGAGTAGCACCGGATATTATCTAAAAACAATGTCTCTCATTGCCATGATGTAATATATTAACTAAAGGGGTGAATGGTGAATGGCTTCAGTCCCAAATTTGGGTTCTTAATCCCAATCCAGTAAAAAAATCAGTGCTCAGACTCTTTAAAGAACCATGTGTTTGGGGAACCTAAGCCTCATTTTGATCCTTCAGTGCATTTAAGCTGGACAGCTTGTGAAAGCAACCCAGGGTTGAAAACTCTTTCTCCTCCACAAAGTACAAGGCCACACGAGTCCTGCTGACAGCTATGTGGTGGTTCTTTACAAGCGGGGTGGATTTTCAATCACGTGGCATTCTACGCATCATGGCTCCTACTGTCTTGATTGGCTAAATTAACCCATGCTTTATGCTGTCAAGGCCTGCTCATTCCTACTGCTATTCAGAAGTCTGTGTAGTTCCTGAGATGGAATTGAAATCATTAGGCCAAGCCGTTCTATTTTCACTTGGGCAAAACCTATTCTGAAGCTAATAGAAATGTTTCCAGAATAAGGTTCTAAGGCCAAGGCTCGGTGACCTTTTCCAGCTGTGCTGATATCTATAGCTATAGCTATATATACATATATATATATAGAGAGAGAGATATCTATCTAGATAGATAGATATCTCTATATATCTATCGAGATATCTAGATAGATATCTCGATAGATATCTATCTAGATATCTCGATAGATATCTATATAGATATATAGAGATATCTATCTATCTAGATAGATATCTCTATATATCTATATAGATACATGGATATATAGCTAGATATCTATAGATAGACAGATATCTATATCTAGCTATATATATCCATGTATCTATATAGATATATAGAGATATCTATCTCTCTCTCTAGCTGATCATCATTTTTATGGAGCTTCTACTATTTCATCTTAGTGAAATTGTGCAAAGTACAGAGCAAGGTTGCATTTAATGTAATTTGCTTCATTTTCTATGTGCTCTGAGGCATGTAAAAACCACTGAACATATTGCAGCTCTCAATAGCCAGGAATAAAATTACCTGAATTTATTTAGTACACCAGGAAGCTGTTTTGTTTTCTTTTTCATTGTACCTATAAAGCTCGATTCAAGGACACCTAACCATCATTAATCAACCGCTGTGTTTCACATTGCTTAAAGACATCCAATGGTATCATTTCAATAGTGGATTTACGAGCAGAGTAAGCAGAGCTGCCTTCTGCTCTCCATCCTGATACCCTGATGTGCATTCCACTTTCCCTGAAGTCAGTGGTAGATCTGGTTTTGCAAACACTGCAGCTCTGAGCGTTAAAGCCACAGCAGCAAAGCCTGCACAGGATGGAGTGACTGAGACACCAAACTGGGTTACTTTGCTCTTTAAGCCTTCCTTGCTGGTGAAGGCATTTCTTGTCATCTTTCTCTCCTTACAGATAGCAAGATCTTCATTGAAAAGAGAATTCAAGAAAGAGGGGAAATACCAGACTTATGCAGAATTCTGGTGTGTTGATTTGGTTTCCTGTTTTTGGCTCCCCAGCCCAGTAAGCTACTCTTGTTATAAGTATAAGCCCTGAAGTCAATGGGTGTACCCCAGGGGTAGATTTGGCCCACTATACTTTGCAGCTGGGATCCTGCTAGAGCACTCAGCCATTCAGGTAATACAGAACTGGCAATATGCCTTTATAAAACCTCTTTTACATTTAACTAGAAAAATCAGTGAAGGCTTCCATGTAGCCAGGAAGCAATGTTTCAAAGACACCAAATATAAGTCATAAAAACACTTTCATTAATATAAAAACAGGAATGACATCTTGGACAAGGAATAAATAGTCACAAAAATGGCATTTATCTAGACCTACCAACACTTGTTATCTTTTGGGAGACTAGGTCTTGTAGCAAAGCCTCAATTGCAGGATTATGTCTGGAATACAGCTCGTACCGATTAATACCAATGTGGAATTTCAACCAATTTGGGTAGGAATCCACAGATGTTTCTCCGGTGGGTAAAAATTCTTCATCTTCGTTACCTTCATTTTGCCTACCACAAAGACATGAGGAGATATGAAGAGAGAGCAGTATTACTATTATTACTATTATTTGCAAAGAGCATCATAACAGAGTGATTCAGAAAACAATGATGTGAGAAGCAAGCACCGTAAATGGGAGACACCGGCTTCAGTTTGTCCCTGAAGCCAAGGATGCAATTGAGGGCCTTCTCCCACTTCAGTAAAGCCACCGGGAGCTTTGCCACTCAATTCAATGGGAACAGCCTCATGACCTAAATTATTAATGCCTGGTCCAAAACCCATTAAAGTCAGTAGCAAAGCCCCCACTGATAGGCGGGGACACTGGATCAGGCAATGGTACAACTTTGAGCTCAGTCCTGCATTTCAGAATGAGAGCTCCAACAAAGTGTCGTTGGAACGTGATAGAGATGCAGAATATATCTCTTTAATCCAGAGAACGATTGTTTTTTTAAAAAGTAACATCCTACTCATGGTGGAATGGTTACAAAGAAAAACAACTTTAACCACAAATCTTTATTTAACAGTATGTCCCCAAAAGAACTACTGCAAAAGTAAATTTAGATTCTGTATGTCCCCAAAAGAACTACTGCAAAAGTAAACTGAGATTCTTTAGCCATATACGTCCTTTTATATTCCCTGGTGTAGTTAAAAAAAAAAAGCAAATCACTTCTAACTACTTGCTAAATAAACATCCTAGCTCTTTTCACCACGAAGTGTCTACAGGGAAGGTAGCTGGGCTCTGAGTTATTGTTGTCTCCCAGAATTTTATAAATTAATGTTAGCTGCTAAATTGAATGCTAATTACATAAACCTTGGGGAACAATAACTAGTAGAAACAAGTACAGCAGCCAGTTAAATTGTAGACATGCGACACTTGGACTCCTTACCCATTTGTTATGCTATCATATGTCTTCATGCCAGGGCCAGCTGTACCTTTAGTCATTATACTCCATACATAATTGTCAAATGCTCATGACAGCAATTTTTTTCCAGAGAAACTGGGACTGCTCTAAGCCGGAGTAGGCTAAATCTGATTTTAATGACTGAACATAGAGGGCCTATGTGGTTCCTGTAAGCATGACGTTGCACAGGAAAATATTTACAAGATTTTAAAGATTCAAATCAAAACTACTTACTCAAATGCTTGGCAGAGCTTTTGCGTGGTACAATGCAGCTGTTTAAAAATTACAGTGTCTGTGCTTGAAAGAGGGTGCTGTTGTATTAGGGACAAGTCTTTTGATTTCTCAACCATTCATGTTTCTAAGCATTGCTGATAAATCAGCGGGGCAGACAATTCACAGGCAAACAAAATGCAATCAAAGTTAGGCAGAAGTAAGGGCTGTGAAAGGGCAAGAAAAGATTTTGCCCAGAAAACGTGGTGTCAAAAAACAGACCCATCTTGGGGTTTAAATCCCATTTGTATGTGCACATTGCCCATGGTTTTGTGACCTTTGAAGTCGGGCCCTTGGCTTCAGAGAAAAGTTAATATTTGGTTACCCAGTCTTATGTTGTATGTGTGTGGGGGGAGGGGGGGAGAGGAAGAGGGAAGAGCAAGGGGTGGGGGGGGGGGGAAAACAAGAAGTCTAACTTCAACATGTTTAATTCCTATTGTCCCTTGTGACACCTGAAGCCTATCACTTAACCTCCCGTTATATCGGAAATATCCGTTACTCTGGACTTGGAAATGACTTGGTATAACCTACACGTATATGTGTGCGTGCATGTGTGTGTGTGTGTGCGCGCATGTATGCATGTGCATGTGTATGTATGCATATATGTATGTGCATGTGTGTATATATGTGTGTACGTGTATATGTACGTGTGTGTGTATACGCGTGGATGTGTGGATGTGTGTGGATGCATGTGCATGTGTGTATATATCTGTGTGCATGTGTGTGTTAGTGTGTATATATGTATATGCATGTGTGTATAGATGTGTATGTGTGCATGTGTGGGTGTATATATGTACGCCCATGTGTGCATATGTGTGTGCATGTGCGCATGTGTATATATGTATATGCATGTGTGTATAGATGTGTGTATGTCCGTGCATGTGTGTGCATGCGCGTATATATGTATGTGCATGTATGTGCACACGTGTATGTGTGTGCGCATGTATGTGTAGATATACACACACATACATGCGCACCTACGTCTGTGTGTGCATGTGTGCGTATGCAGGTATGCGTGTGGCTATGTCTGTGAGTATATACATGTGTGGATGTGCACACACACGCACACAATTAAGGACACAAACCCAACATGTCTGGGTTATTTCCTCCCCTGGTTTTTTTACACCGTTTCCAGCCGCCCCACCCCCACCCCGTCCCTAGTGAGCTGCCTGCTCACACACACACACACACACACACACACACACACACCCCC
>NW_005842677.1:62892-89477 GCF_000455745.1 Alligator sinensis | reverse complement strand
CCCGCCGCCTCCTCGTCGGCGCCGTGGGAGCAGGAGCAGCCCGCCTTGGCCGCCCGCTTCTCCAGCTTGGGGAGCAGGTCGATCATGATGTGCATGGTGCAGGCGACCAGGAACACCATCAGGATGAGCACGCGGAACTTGCGGACCAAGAGCATCTTCATGGTCAAGGTGGCTCAGGAAGGCTGGGGGGAGGGGGGTTGCACAGGGCTCTTTCACAGAAAAAGCTTATCGAGGGTCAATCCTTCCTCTCCTTTTTATTTTCTTGTTTTGTTTCTCCCCTCCCTCCCCCCCTCTCTTTCCTTTTGGGATCAACCGCAACCAAAAAGCGATCGAGTCAGTACGGCACCGGCCAGGGAGAGTCTAAGAGCCATAGGTCCTCATGTCTCTGGGCTGAATCGTGGAGCTCAGCCAAAATAATAACAATAATTATAGCTAGATAGATAGATAGATAGCTATAGGAGGAATCGAGTGCTTCAAATCAATAGGAAAACCCCGGCGACGGCATGCCGATTTGTAAACCCATCTGTTCACACCTGGATCTGGTGCTGGTGGTACGGGGCTCGTGGGAGCGAGAGGCAAGGGAGGGCTCGGGCTGCAACAAGAGACGCGCACATCTGATGGAGCTAAAAAAAATATAGCCGAGGAGGCATCACATTCATCAAACCTGTGAAACAATCAGCATCATAATTAAAAAAAAAAAAAAAAAGGTTTCAAGAGAAGAAGGGCAAACGAAACAAAACAAAAAATCATCCACAAGATCTGGCTGGGTTGAAAACGCTGCTTGCTATCCTTTGAGATGGAGCAGTGATGCAGTGGGACCCCCCCTCCCTCTCTCTCTTGCTTTCTCTCTCTTCTGCTAGACTGTTTATAAACATTGGCTGGAGAAGGGTTTTCTCAGGCTGGATCCGGCTTCTTCATCCATCGCATCCCGGGCTTGGGGTCTGGCACCTAGGATCACATCCAGGTGGCTGCTGTATCCGAGCGGGGTTGCCTGGGATTGTCTGCCCGGGCTTGGGCTTGTTGGCTTCCGGACTGCCGGGTAGCACTGCTGCAGCGCGGCGGAGATGGGCTCGGAAGGAGGGAGAGGAGAGGAGAGAAACTAGCAGGAGAAATCAGCAGCGGTTCTTCCTAGGAAGCGAGCTCCGGTCTCTGATCACTGCCTGCGCTTACAGATCTGTCCTTTAAAAAGAGAAAGGAAGGAAGGAAGGAAAGGAAAGAGAAAAGAAAGCAAGCAGAGGCGGGGAGGAGAGAGAGATCTTTGGCAGGTGCACAGTGAAAACCCCTTTCAGCTCCACTGAATGCTGGAGACTGGTTGGACTAGTAGCGCTGCAGCTCCAGCCTTCGGTGGGTGTGTTAAATATTATGAGCGAGCTATGAATCCAGCCTTCCAGACGTCACAGTTAAGAGATTGGCTAAATAAATGCTACAGTGATAGTAACAGGAAAACCTCAACCAAAAGCCCTTTTCTTTCCCCCCACCCTCCCCTCTCTCTCATTCTACTGCAGCTCCAAGTGGGGCAAGGAGAGGGCGTCTGTTTCTCAAAGGTTTGCAAAAAAAAAAAATCTATGCTAATAGCATTGCAAAGTATTAGTACAGTCTGACTGCCTAGACTCGGGAACATGAATTCTGCTATGTCATTGTCTGGATGGGAGACGGCATTTTCTAAAGCAAATCTACTTCTTTCCCTCACCCCCCTCTGCCGAACAAGGTCAAATTGTACAGCTCCGCTTCTGTTCCTCCCCAATCTTTAGTTTTAATCTGAGGTCCTCTGGACTGTAATCATCTTTCAATGGACTGCAGTGTAATAATCCTTCCCTCTGGTTACATTAGCTGCACCGGCTATCCTTTGATGGCCAGATAGTTTGATGGCAAATGAGATTAGACGCTCAAGAGCACTCTGCGTCTAGGAGAGACGCTGAAAGCTGTCTCTACTGAGTTAAATAAGGGGGAAGGAGATTTTGAGACTTGATTCTGGGTCCAGTTGCCAGCTCCGCTGGAAGCTTTGTACATGAGCAAAGACAAGGCACTTGACTCTCTCTTTGCCTCAGTCTTCCATCTGGGAAGTGGGGACAATAGTGCTCTCTTTCTTTGCCTTTTTGGGGGAGGGCAGTTGTCCAGGGCCCTGTCTGACTGTAATATGATTAATAAGATAAAATACCCATCCCCTGCTGCCTTTTACACAGAAACTGAATGTATTGACTTATATTTACGTGCCACGTGAGCTATGAAAGAATCACATTCCTGGATATAGCACAGTTAAATCATTGCGCTCTTCTCCTTGAACCTCAGAGCAAACCTCAGAGAGGTTAAAGGCAGCATTTTGTTCTAAAGGCCTCCTGTCATTTTTAACAATGGGAGCATCTGCTTTGCCAAGGTGAGAAATGGCTCTAAAAATATCGAGGTGAGCAGGCCCTGATCATCTAAGCTCTCCAAAGCAGACAGGCCTTTGACTTCAGCGGGGCTCAGGGTGAACCTGGCAGTCTGCCGACAGGGAATACTTCAGAGAAGTGGAGCAGGCATTTGCATACAGCTCTTTAGGTTGCTGTACTGCTATTAAGCAAGCTGCACTTCTGCAGTATTTCACTTGAAATACAGCTTGGAGCTGACCTCGCAGTACAAAAGACCTTATTTGCATGTGCGTTCCTAGGCACGTGTTCACACCTAATCGCAAAGAATTATTCCGGGCCCTTGCTGCTGTTCTTGAAGGTAAAACTGCTATTGACATCGCCCGAGAACTGGAATTTCTGAATTCTCCCACCGATTTGCTTGGAGATCTGGGCAAGTCACTTATACTTCTGGGCATTGCATTTTAGGCCCACTGCAGAGAAGTACAGAGAGGCTCAATTAATTGATTCAAGATGATCAATTCAATGCTTTTTGTCTTTATTTCTGTTTAGTCATAGGTCTACTCAACCCTTTACCCCTAGCACCTTCTCACAAGTCAACACAGGTATGTTTTGAGCTCATGTTCTTGTATAAAGCTGAGTCCCGGATGAAGAAAAATTGCATTTCGAACTGGTCCAGTTGTGAACAGTAGGGCATAGATAAGGCATCACTAGAGAGGTTTGGGAGGGAAAGAACAGATTGCTAAGACACTTTAGATGCCTCAGGCTTTTAATAGCACTGCCCAGGCTTTCAAAGATTTGGTTTTCTTACAAACATAACCATATACCAGCTCACGAGGAGTGAAGAAATCCCTCCCTCTTCCCTTTTAGCACCAGTTCTAATAGACTCCTCAGACAGCACTTCCACATCAGGTCTGAAATTTACCTATAGCGGGCCTCAAAAATTCCTAGAAATTATCATTTAAAAAAAAACAACAACCCTGAAGCTCACTTAACAAGAAAGGAGTTGGGAAACAGAAATCTATATTTTGTTCATTTTGTCCCCATACATACCGTTCATGTTCCATCACCCTATGAAGTAGACCATGGTCTGGGACAGACATTGCATAAACCAGTTTGAGCCAAATCAGCTAAGTCTGGTACTACATTCAACCAGGTTTATCTCAAACCAATTTCAGCCTTTTTGAAACTGGTTTATGTGCACTGAATGTCTGTTCTGTTAGAGGTTTAAACCAGTTTCTAATAAGTTTGAAAAACCATGAAGCTGTCAACAAACATCACTGTAACAAGGGGGTGAGGGTGGAGCAGAACGTGGAAATACTGAAATACCTACATTAGACCAAAATTATAGGAAGGACTGTCCAAATACTCTAACCTAATAACAAACCAAGAGATGGAAACTGTCTTCAGTACCCCAGTGGCTTCCAACTTTCACCTCTTGCAAATGTTTCTCACGGTACCAGGGCCACATGATCCAGACAATGCACTTTAAAGCAGCCTAGGGCTTGTCTTGGTCCTTCACAACTGCTGTGGTCTTCCATTGACATGTCTTCTTGATGATCAGATGCCATTTTGAGGTCAAGGGGGGAAAAAAGAGTTAGAGAATCTGTTAACTTTTCACGGCCTCTAGGAGTCCTTTGATTCCCCATACTACCTAGGGATGTTAATAAAGTAGAGTTGTTTTAATTTCTTTATTTCTTCCGTCACCTTGCATTGCTATTTCTAAGTACAGATGTGGGCACAGAATGGAGCTGTCTTGGGGTGGGATTAGGCAGCACATGATTGTGGCTCCTAGCACTAGCTACTGCTCCTCTGCTGCCCCCCGTCAAATGTAAAAGTCTAATTCCAGCAAGGAGCATAAATAGGCCAAGTCTTATTCCTTCAGTGGAACACCACCCATGCCTTAAGGTGCACCCATGTGTTAGTGCTTGCTGGATTGGATCGATCGATAGATCTGTATTGCCACTAGCACCAGCATGTCCTGCTCTAAAGCTTTTGTTGGCACTTTTGGCAGAGCAGTAACTCCCTAAATCTATCACTAATTGCTTTAAGAGGTTTGCTATAATGGACAACAGCCTTTTCAGCTTGGCATGCCTAATTAAATGTGAGTCTTAACATTTAATGTGTGTCTGAATGAGAGCAGAGACACGGGATGCTTTAAGCACATTGTGCATGGCTGTTTCTTATCCTCTGCTTCTTTCAGTGCTCGTGTGGGGTAAAAGGACACCAGGGAATCCTGGTGCGAGGAACCAGGAAGAGCAGGTCCTATTGCTTCCCTGTACTACTCTTTTGGAGGCAGAAGGATGTGCATTGTCCAAACTCTCTGAGATAGTAATCTTCTCAGTCTCATGTGGCTCTCAGGAAATATGCTACTTCCTCTTGGTTGGTGGCATTATTCTGCCTGGTGCTACACCTCACCATTCATAGGCCAGCATTCTTGCAAGCAAGCTGAGGAAGTATGGGTTGGATGAATGGACTGTACGGTGGATAGAAAGCCGGCCGGATTGTCAAGCTCAGTGAGTAGTAATCAATGGCTCAATGTCTAGCTGGCAGCCGATACCAAATGGAGTGCCCCAGGGGTTGGTGCTGGATCCGGTTTTGTTCAATATCTTCATTAATGATCTGGAAGATGGGATGGATTGCGCCCTCAGCAAGTTTGTGGATGACACCGAGCTGGGGGTAGATACACTGGAGGGTAGGGCTAGGATTCAGCGTGACCTAGACAGTTTGGAGGATTGGGCCAAAAGGAATCTCATGAGGCTCAACAAGGACAAGTACAAAGTCTTGCACTTAGGAAGGAACAATCCCACGTACCAGAACAGGCTAGGGACCAACTGGCTAAGGAGCAGCTCTGCAGAAAAGGACCTGGGGTTTACGGTGGACAACAAGATGGATATGAGTCAACTGTGTGCCCTCGTTGCCAAGAAGGCTAACAGCATACTGGGCTGTGTCAGTAGGAGTGTTGCCAGCAGATCAAGGAAAGCAATTATTCTGCTCTGTTCACCACTGGTGAGGCCACATCTGGAGTACCGTGTCCAGTTTTGGGCCCCACAACAGAAAGGATGTGGACAAGTTGGAGAGAGTCCAGCGGAGAACATCAAAGATGGTTCGGGGGCTGGAGCACATGACTTACAAGGAGAGGCTGAGGGAATTGGGTTTATTTAGTTTGGAAAAGAGAAGACTGAGAGGGGATTTGATAACTACCTGAAGGATAGCTCCAAAGAGGACAGAGCTAAACTGTTCTTAGTGGTGACAGATGACAGAACAAGGAGCCATGGTCTCAAGTTGCAGTAACAGAGGTTTAGGTTGGATATTAGGAAAAACTTTCTCACAAGGAGAGTGGTGCAGCACTGGAAGAAGTTACCTAGACGTGTGGTGGAATCTCCAAACTTGAAGGTTTTTAAAGCCTGGCTTGACAAAGCCTTGGCTGGGATGATCTAGTTGCTTGAGCAGGGGGTTGGACTAGATGACCTCCTGAGGTCTCCTCCAACTCCCATTTTCTATGGTTCTATGATAGGCTATGGATACAGGGTGAACTAATTTTCTCTTTGAAAAATGCTCAGTGCTTCTCAGGCAAAACACTTTCCAATTTGTGATGACAGGGTGCTATAATCCAAAGTGTCCTCGTTCCATGTAACCAAACATGTAAACAACTCAAGGGATTCTTCGTGTTTCCATATTGAGTAACCTACATGTCCACCACAACTAAACAAGCAGAACAACCAGCCAATGTTCACCAACCAACAAACTTAACCTCTGCTTTCAGGGAGGCAGCTGTTTATATCCCTTCGTGTTGCTATTCTCTCCCCTTACTCTTTTCTAACTCCAGCACTGGAGGAATCTGATTGGCTAGGGACAGAAATTACACATAAACCAATACAAGTGATCAGAAACCAGTTCAAATCTGTAACACAACAGAAGTTCAGTGCACATAAACCACTTTCAAAATGGCCCAAACCAGTTTAAAATAAACCTGGATGGATGTAGTACCAGACTTAACTGATTTAGGTTAAAATGGTTTATTGAACTTCTGTCCCAGATCCCCTCCAGATTTAAGTTAACTCACAGTCCCCCAGCATCCCAGGATGCTTTGCACCTCCACCACAAAGCTCCCCCTTCACAGAGTGGGCCGGCTAGCTTTGGCCCAGGCTGTCTGCTCCAGCCAAGCAGGGAGGCATACCCCCCTGGCTTCTGGCCTGGGCCACTGCAGGCATGTGGCTGCAGTTCCAGAATCAAAAGTGAATGTCTGTTCACTTGTTTATTAGTTCAATTCATCCTCCGGCTTTTTGACTGTCTGTAGTTAGCCTTAATGATCAACATTGTTCTCTGGTTGGGAACCCAAGGACATGAAACTGGGGCATTCATTACTCAGTGTGGGCTATTTTTCTTTCTCCACTCCCCATGTGGGATATGGGCCCAGCAGGTTCCAACTCAGTGGGGAAAGCAGCACCTTTACATACCTATTCCCCATCCACATGCCTAGGAGGAGAGATACAAATAATGGTTTTGCAGATTTTGCTCTTATCTCTAAAACCCACTGGGTATGGCTAAAGGAGTTCCTCCCTTGACAGCTTGCTGTGGGTCCATAGAGCAAGTAACAATCTTATATTTTCATTCAGAGTGTTTGAATGAACATGGAACTGACAGAAACTGAAGATTTCAGTTGCTTCTTGTCTACAGCTCTCACTGGCACATCAAACAGGTTTAGCCCCAACAGGTTTAGCCCCAAGCCTCATGTACCTGAACTCTAAGACATGTATAATGACCCCGTTTCAGTGGGCTCAGCAGTTACTTGAGGTTGTTTGTTGTGCATTTTTATTTGTTGAGACATAGGGCACTGGAAGAAAAATGCAAATATTTCCCCTTATCCGAACTCCGAGCTTGCATATGGAACTTAAGGACAGGGCCAGCAGCTTTTCATTTTCTGCTGTGTTGTGTGGTGGACAAACATTACCCCTGATAATTCCTAGCATCACACAAACAAAGAAATAATGAGCTCTTAATGGAATATTATGGCATTAATAAGTTATTGCATGCAGATAATTTCAAACAACAGAAGTCCCTCACCATTATCCCTTTATTAACTTCTTTTGATTTCTTGGCTATTGGACCAAAGGCAACAGTCTTCTGCCTCCTCTGAAATATAATTTGAGTTTTATTGGAATTTCACATAAAATGACTATAATCACATGTGAGATTGTTTTGCATATGGTCATTAAATACATATATTTTTTAAATAACCTAACCTTGGTTTCACATAACAGTTCAGCTGTATTTCAGTTCTTATCTTCATAGAGCACAGATAGTGTTCCTTCTCCCTTTTCTTTGAGCGGGAATTAATAGTTCATTTTTTGTTGGTAATATTGAGCAGACTTTTGTTCTCTAATTTATCTTCTTGCTTTGCTGAGGAACAGCAATGCCCATTAAATGGAAGAATTAATTTTGGCAAATCAATGAAATACAGTTTATGCCCAGCCACGTACTGGGCACATCTATACATGTGGTTTAATGCGCATTAGCCTATTTTAATGTGCCGTAAAGCACCATAAAAAGTGCACTTTCGGTAATGCACATTGAAATAAGCTAACATACCTTTTTCTAGTACCTCGCTAGGGGTACATAGAGGGCATTTGTACACATGCTTGCACTGCAGCACCAGGTGCTTTTAAAAGTGCCTGGTATAGTGCACTTCTAAAAGTGCACGTGCATTTGTATGAACGGCTAAATGTGCTTCAGTGCTGAGAAAATGGCAGCGGCATGCTTTTTGAACTAACACATCGAAAGTGTTTTAGTTCAAAAGCACACCGCTGCTATTTTCTTAGCACTGATGTGCATTTTGCCATCTATACAAATACAGGCAACGCAGCGCTGGTATGTCAAATACAGGCGACGCAGGTGGGGCTCGGTTAATCGAGTCTGCTCCTTCGCACTAGATCTCCAGCACATCAGAACAGACAGTGTATGTGTATAAATGCCCAGAGGTACTAAATTTATTGTGCATTACCAAAAGCGCATTAATGAACCTGTAGACGTGCCACCGAGCCAGTCAAGTTTCATTTTTTTCTTGGTTTTAGAAGCATGGCATGTAAAGGGCAAATATGACGGCAAAGACTACAAGCTATGGCTTACCCACATTTTTCTTTCAACACTGGTTTTTTTTTTTTGGTAGGCTCTCAACTCCAGGCAAAGCATTTTCTCATGCTGAAAGTTGTTTGCCTGATGTCTCCTCCTCTGTTATTTCAGATGAGGGAACTGTCTTCCTCCTCAAAGCAGGATCTGTCTGCTCAGTCTTAATCTATGCTCCCTTTTGTGAAGATACATTACTACATCCTGGATCTGTTTCCTGTGTCCTGCCTTATAACACCCCCCACCCCTCCAGCAGCAGGTAATAGGCATGGAACAAGGGTTGCACATTGGGCTGCAGTGCAATGAAACAAACCTTCATTTTTAAGGTATGTGCTTGAACCATCCATTAACAGAAAGAAATCACTGTTTCTATTTTTCATACGTAACCCCTGGCTTATTTATGGGAGATCAGCCACAACCGTCTGCAGTTCTCATTGGCTTCACGGCAAAGCAAACGTGCCCACAGCATTGCTTCCACTGCATTTCAGTTCAGAACTTTTGTTAGATGCTGTATATTTTCTGCCATCGTGTCCAGATCTCCCAAAGAATCAAATATGCTGCCTGGCTAGTCATCCCTTTCCCCTAATGGTTTTGCTAAGGTTGATTGGAGGTGCATTGAGCTGGGAGCCTGAGCTAAATAGTAATGAAAGGGACTGACATGTGATCAGCTTTCATTGTTATAAGCAAAGCTGGGCTGCCCTGTTTAAGTGTCACAGCACCCAGCACATTTGAGCCCATCATGAAAACGCATCTCTGGCTTTGATTCATTTCCAGCGACCAAATCTTCCTCTCTGGCCTTTCATTTTGAATGTGCGTGTTCTTTGTTTTTGTATCATCCAAGCTGCATGTGCAAATGTAGGAACTGGATGGAAAAACTGGATGGGGAAAATTCACTTTCCTGATCAAATCAATGAAATGGAGCCTGTTTGGCCTGTTTATTTCTTATTAAGAAGCGGTCACAGTGGCAGGTAAAGGGGTTAGATCCCCCCAGTTGGTGTAAATCGGCATTGATTTCAGTGAAGCAGAATCTAACAACGCCGGCTGAGAATCGGCCCCAGAATGGTTAGCTCTTACTTTGATCAGAACAAAGACCTACCTGTTTATATAAGAACATACCTATTATTGTTTCTAAAGCTATTTCATTTGGGCTCTTCTGGTATGCACATTTCCTCTATTCATTCTTGTGGAGAAAGAATGTGATATAGAGCTACGGTGGGTCTGAAAAATTCACTTCTTAAGCAATAGGATGTTATATTGAAAATTGACTGTTAGGAAAATGTGTTATTATCTAAAAATGATTATTTTAAACTAAGTCAAAACAAATTATCTCGACATGCATGGCATGATAGCATACACAATTTGAGCGATTGTAATTTCATCCTGCTATAATAAAATTGATTCCTATAAGAAATGTGATCAAATCAACTGCATTCCTTGTAGACTTTCTTGAAATACACTTAACTCAAACAACAGAATAGGAATAAATCCTCTCTCTCTCTCTCTCTTTTAAATATATAAAATGTTGTTCAGTAAATTGCAGGCAGCACCGTTTTGCAGATTCACTGAAGTCAGTGAAGCTACATCAATTTATAGCAGAAAAGGGTATGTCTGAAAAGTGCATGTCCAAATGCTAGATCAGAATATATTTGTGTGCATGTACAAGCACATACCCACTACTTGTTTGTGCATTGAAAGATCTCTAGGTTTTGGTTTTGAGTGATGCAATTGTGGATTTGGTGGGAGTGTTTGATTCCTTAAGTTATTTTCATATAGTTGACTGAACTTCCAGTCAGGTTATAAACACCGAGGGATTAAAAAAAAATCTTATTACTACCATGAAACAGATGTCCTGTCTTAATACATGTATATATTGTATCAAGAGTGCAATAGCTGGAATAGAGGCAGGGGGATGGACCAGTGGGAGGGTCTTTAACCAGCAGTGCAGCTAGGTGGATAAATAGCTTGGAGTCTATTCATGGCTCTGGCTCTGCTACTTGTCAGTTGAGTGGCCTTGGGTACTAACCTCCGGTACTAACCTCTTTGGTAAAGCACTTTGAGCTCTGCTAAAAGAAAGCACTGTACAAAAGCTAATATTAGTATAAGAACTTTGGCCCCAGTCCTGCACATATGAGTCCCTATTTTCAACTTTAAGCATAGAAGCATCCTAAAAGAAGTTCACCGTGAATATTCATATGAGCAAAGACTGGGCTCGCAGGGTGCATATGTGGGTTCTGGTTCCAGAAAAGACACGGGTTCTTAACACTGGCTTCAATGGGACTACTCACGCTTACAGCTGAGCATAGGTGTAAGTGCTTTGCTGGATGGGAGCCACACGGAGGTACAGAATCACTCCTGCTGGAGACCTGTTATTACTGACAGATAGAAATGGGTGGGAAAACTTTCATCAAAATGAAACATTAATGAAAAACAAGTAATTCCCACAGCTTGTGTTCTGTTTTCTGATCCGCTCTAGGGACAGGCCACTCAACAGGGTTCATTGTCCATATAGAAAAGAGAATTTTGAACACAGCTCTTTGCAAAGGACAAATGACTCCCCCCGCCCTCCCCCCATTATTACTCTAAAGGAGAGGTGCCAGTGAGACGCTGTTTTTAACAGTGCAAAAATGTGCAACCCCCACAAAGTCCCTCCAAACAAATAATTCGGCGATAATAACAAACCTGGGCAAATGAATTTGCTCTGTGTGAGTTCTAATGAATTCGCTCCTAGCCCTTCCTGCAGCCTCCCGCTTTGTGTTGTTCTGATCGCTGATCCTCATGGCATTGTAACCCAAACAGGGCAGCTGCAGGCAAGAATTCTAATCCCTGCCTGCACAACCTTTTTTTTTGGTATGAAAAGATTCCCTTTTGATCTTAGAATTAAACCATTGCAGCCTGTGTTAACATGTACCCATTAGTGGCCTGACCCTGCTCTCATTGAAGATAATGGGAGTGTTGCCATTGACTTTTAAAGGGAGGAGGTTCAGAGCTCAAGCCTATTGTTCTACCTCACTGTGAATGGGATGTGATTTTTGAAAGGTTAACTGTTTTATTGTACAACTCCGCAGTATTTTTCCCTTGGGTTACCTACGTTCTAGATCCCAAGGGTACCTATTCCCTTGGATGTTGATTCATGTAGCACATTGTGTCTTTACAACATTAAATTCCCCCTCTGAAACAACAGACATTATTTGCTTTGCCGAGGATGAGACATTTGCATGGTTTTTATAGTTGAAGCTGGCCCATAATAAAGTGCGGGGGACTGGTTTTATGCCTGCAGCACCAGATTCCTGACTCCACCCTAGATTTTCTGTCAGATTTTTAGACACATCATTTAATCTGTCATACCTCTGTTCTCCATCTGTCTCCGTAGGTTGTGAGCAAGTTGGGGCAGGGTTTGTATCTGAATATGCTTTTGACCAATGCCTAGCACAATGAAGTCTTGATCTCTGATATATGCAAGCAGTGGCTATATAGATGCACCTTATCTAACCGCTTTAGACTTAGTGTCAGTGGTGAAGACAGTTGCTCACTTTTTTTGTGGGAAGATAAACATTTTTTGGATACTTGCCATGAAGTATAACAAGGATATAACTCCCGGGTGGGCAGCAAACAGGAACATTAGAAATACAAAGTGAAAGTGCTTTCAAGTGCATGCTTTTCCCCTCTTTGGTTCTTTCATCATAGGTAACTAAAAAAAAAGAAAAAAAAAAAAGAAAAAAGGTTTCCATGGAAATTATGAAACCAAAGGAGATAATATCAGGCTGTGCTTTGTTCTGTGTCCTCTAGGCGTAATGCAAGCTATAGCGTAAATAGAACTATGTGGTGGGTCACCTTTGACAAAAAGGGACTGTTTCCCCCCTCCCTAAGATACCTTATCACTATGGTGATTTACTGGTTTTAACAGGAACACTGAGTCAGTGGCATTGTGATCACTGATGAGATACAAATCCTCCTGGGGGACAAGGCTAAGTAACTTGTTGGCCAATCTCCCTCAAAAATCTTTGTTTTCTTCATTTCCTGACAAAACATCATGGCCATTGTATGCAGAAGTTAATTCTGCAGGAGTGGAGTATTGGGCGCTTCAGGTGTCACTGCTAAAAAACAGCTTCCTTGTTGTTAAGGTGAATTGAATTTCCCCCTTGCAAAGTTGTTCCCATTATCTTTTGAATTAATGTTCTGCATATGGCTATCCACTCTGATTTCTATTCTTTCTTACTGGAAAACATATCAAACAGATACAGTGTAGTTCAGTAGGTGTTCAGATGTTTAAAAATATTTAGGCAGTTCAAGGAAACTTAACTAGATCAGTGCCTAGTGTGTTGCAACCTAGATCTGAGTTGAAATCTTGGAGGCATGACTGTAAGGCATGCGAGTACTATTACTACAAATAGAATTCATACTACTTCTGCTAAAGCTAAAATGACGACCGGGACACAAGAGGTTTCTTATTATGCGGTGGCTGCAATAATGTGCTGTATGTTTGTTTCCTTTGTCTGTCTTTATGGCATAGGCCGGTGGAGGCCAACCTTTTTAGCAGGCATGCCACAAATGAGCCCCACACCCTCCCTGGCTAGGGACAGACATTACACATAAACTGGTTTAAGTGATCAGAAACTGGTTTAAACCTGTAACAGAACATAAGTTCAGTGCACATAAACCAGTTACAAAATAGTTGAAACTGGTTTAAGATAAACCTGGTTGAATGTAGTATCAGACTTAACTGATTTGGGTCAAATCAGTTTATGCAATGTCTATCCCAGACCCTTTCCTGGTTTAAGTTAAACCAGAGTCCCCCAGCATCTCAGATGCTTTGCTGGGCTGGGCTGGGCTAGGCTGTGTTCTGCTTCAGAAAATAGGCTGTCCCCACCCCTCTCCTCCCTAACCAGAGCTCTGGGGGAGACTGCAGGCACAGCAGGGTCTGCCCAGCTTTCCTCACTGCACACTGCTCAAACAGGGATTCCCCGCCCCCCTTCCACCCTCCAATCTCCCACAGCACAGCCCCATGGACCCATGACATGTGCTATCAGTGGCAATGCATAGGGGGTGCACGGGGGTGACTGGCCGCTGGGGGAGCAAGTGCCCCCCTGACTCAGGAGGCACCAGTCGCCCATGTGTGCTGTGTTAGCTAATGCTAAGAGGTGTCCATGTCTGTGTCTCCAATTTCACTGGGACAGGCAGACAGAACAGTGTCTACTTAGGGCTTTTTCGAGCTAATCAACAGGTCAGCTGGAAATGTCCCTCCATTTCTTCCTTGGAAAAAGCTGTTTAAGAAGAGCTTGTACTAATGAGAGAGGCTTTTGTTTTGCTAAAGGGTTGGTAACACTGTGGTTTTATCATCCCCTTGGTGGGTTTACAGCCCTGTTAGGTTTGCAGACAGGTCTGTAGACATGGAGAGGGAGGTTGAAAACTTCAGTATCACCAACAGATGCATGCACTGCACACCCCTGCTTTGCCTCAGAGTGCTAGCACAGGGCTGGGGTCTGGCAATACTCCTGCCCCTTGAGCAGCCAGCGGAGAAAAGCATGAGACAGTGCAGGCAGGGTGGGGGGTTTACATCCCTCCCTAATCAGAGTGTCCTGCCGGGGCTTGGCCTCACCCCCATCAGCTCAGCAATATGGAAGGGAAGGGAGGGCTGCTCTAGCGGTCCCCAGCTTCTAGCCTGAGCCACTGCAGGCATGTGCCTGCATTTCTGGAATGAAAAGGGAATGTGTATCCCCCTCCAAATCGGTTCAAGTTTTGCAGGTTAGACTAACTGCAAAGATTGAATCAATTCAGGCTTAGGCTTTTTGAATGTCTGTCCCTAGCACCTAAGTGCCAGTCTAATTCTCCTCTCCTACTAGATTGGCTGCTCTGCTTTCTGCTCCCTGCCCATCTGCAGCTCTGCTTTCTGCATCCTCTCTTATGTGCCAATGTGCTGCCTGTCTCCTCCCCAGTTTGCCATGTTCCACAAAATGGCTTCCTTTGCCCCTTATAACACACGTGCTGCAGGTTGGCTACCTCTGGCATAGACTGAGCAATTTGCACTCAGCTTGCAGTAAATAGTGTAAAGTTGCCCCCTCCCCCCAAGGCAATGTACCCAGGCTTCCACGCTCCATAGGGGAAGTGCACACATTGCTTTGGACTTCACTATACTCCCAACTAAGTGGCTGGGCCTTTACCTGTACACAAGCAGTGTAGTGAACAGAATTCTGCATGGCTCTTGCACAGACCATACAACAGGGTAAGGGAAGCATCTCTTTCCTTTCATTGCACTCGTGTGAGGGCTGACAGAAATTGGCATTCCATTGGTCTGGAGAGCAGGGCACTTCAGAAGAAGAGCTTTTCACATCCCATTGCACTTTTTCCACTCACTTTTCAGAGCTGATGTAAAGAGCTGCTAGAAGAAGCACTTTGCAGAGTGCACAACACGTTCTGCCAATCTGTAAAG
The DNA here is from genome assembly GCF_000455745.1 of Alligator sinensis. Classification (NCBI taxonomy): domain Eukaryota; kingdom Metazoa; phylum Chordata; order Crocodylia; family Alligatoridae; genus Alligator; species Alligator sinensis. The sequence continues at coordinate 74,579 of NW_005842677.1, read as the reverse complement.
CTCAGGACCTATGCTGCCTCATCTGTAGTCCCTTCTCTGCATCCGATAAAGTAAGCTGCAGCTTATGAAAGCTTATGTAGCTCTTGATTTAGTTAGTTCGCCAGGTGCAAATCTACCCAGCTTTCTTCCTGACGTCAGGCTAATGCAGCCAACTACCTCTCTTTAATGTTGTATTATCTCCTAACCGCTGATTTATTTACAGATACAGAGTACATGGCATGTGGATGTCTGCTCATCTGAGAAGCATGTGTCAATGCTAAATAATGTTCAGAAGGTTGGCTTTTATAATTCCGCGCTTCTCTCTTTTTCCTCCTTTTTGTTAAATGTTCAGAATTCTTTTCAACCACAAAGAGCAATGCCAATTTTTTTATATGGCAGTTTAGTCATAACCTGCATACCAAAAGGGTGGTTGAACTTGTGGCTTCACACAATAACAAACTCAAATTTTGCAGCAGTTTAGCTGTGGCAGCCCAGCCTTGCGTAAGTCCTTGGTGTCTGGAGTCTGGGTTGCAATAGCATTATCAACATTGGTATTGCAAGAGTCTGATACTATTGGGTGTGTCTAGGGGAGGCGTGCAGACATATCCCTTTTGAGGTCCTCTTGGAGCCTTTGCTTCTGTTCAGCCATAATTCCATGGGCCAGTGGTAGTGGTTGAATCTGCTGAGCCTTTTTAGGCAGTTTTCAGTGGGATGATGTGACAGTTGCATGAGAGGCACATTTGGAGTCAAAATGACATGGCATAAAATAGCTGCGTTAGCATGATGTCAGCCAGTTAGCCCTGCACAGCAAACCATGTTCCCAGTACCTGAACTAGATCATTTAAGGTAGGTACAGACATTCAAAAAGCCTGAGGTGGAATCAATCTAAGTTATGTGGCTTTCTGTAAATGGTGTAATTTCGATCAGTAGTGAACAGAACACACATTCGCCCTTTGGTGAGGGGTTGAAGGGGCAGGCAACTCTTAAATTGAGTTTTGCCATTTTTAAACAAGTCAACGTGTGCCAAAATTCTGTTCTGCTACGGGTATAGACTGGTTTCTGAGCCAGTAAAAGTAAAAATTACCAGTAAAAGTGTAATGCCTGTACCTGGCCTTAGACCTCAATTAGGTCTGCTGGCACAGCACTGCATAAGGTCACGTAGGCATCTCTCCAGAAGGTAGGCTCTGTGCACCAAATATTTGCTCCATTTCCCCTCATGTTGATTGGAAAGTAATGGCAAACATTTGCTTTGTGTTGTTTATATAAGTCTTCCCTAACTGAAACATGGCCAGGAAGTATTGTGAAAAAAAACCCTTAAGCTCAAAGATTCAATATTTTCAAACAAACTAAGAAACAAAAACTCAACAGCAGTTGGAGAAGGCCTGAAAAAGATGAAAGCCCCTGAGGAATGGATGTGTTTGTTTTTTTCTAGTTTGGTCCTTCTATCAGCCATGAATTCTTAAGCAGGGGTGAAACGAATGGCTAAGAAAATTCAAGGCCTACCAGTGATCCATTAGACCAGCTACAGGCTGCTCTATGAAGGGTCATTTATTTACAGAAGTTTCCTCTCTGTGTATCAACACACACTGCATCTTGATGCAGGAAAAAATGGCTCCTGTAAATTTGACATTTGTACTGAGTAGTCAAGTCTGCAGAAGCCAATGAAGGCCTGATCTAGCTTGCTGAATTCATCACCCAAAACTATTAATACATTTTTGCCTTTACAGCTTGATATTGCAACACGGTGAGCATAAGTGTAGGAGTAATAGAAATCCTCATTTGTGTTACAGACTTTGAGATTTGAAGATGCTTCATACTTTGCACAACTGTTCAGATCATCTTACCTGATGAAGCCCTGATGAAAGCAAAGATTTTGAGAGCTTCTGTGAACTTCCTGTAATATGGATCCACTAGTGGATTTGAGTCCACCAGGACGCATCTCAACTGCGAAGGGAAACAGGCTAGTAAATAAATCAGGTAGTATAAAAAAATGCAGTGGAAATGTATATTTTTGTTTTAAATCTGCTTTGTTACTAATGCAAGATAGTCCTGGTAGCTACTGTGCTACAAATAATAAAGTCAATAATCAATTAAAAAACTACACATGGAAGCCAAAAAGTAGCAAATCAGGATGGGTAAATTAAAACAAAGGAACAAACATCAAAAAGCAGTGGGAAAGAAATATTAAATAGACAAGTTTCAGAGAAAGAACAAAAGGAAAGAGAGACAAACAAAGACCAAATATATGAAGTAAAGAAAAATGCTTCTAAAGAAGTACTGAAAATAAAGAACAGGAGAAAATAATGAAAGAGGGGAATAACAAAGAATAAGAGACAACAGCTTTGAGTGTGATTTGTATACATATAATCCAATTGAGCATATAATCCAATGAAAACACTTTCAATTCAATTTCAGTTCAATTTCACTTCTGTTTTCTCACATGCCTTGTGATCCCTTAGGCTAGGGACAGACATTACACATAAACTGGTTTAAATGATCAGAAACTAGTTTAAGTCTGTAACAGAACAGATGTTCACTGCACATAAACCAGTTTGAAAATGGCTGAAACTGGTTTGAGATCAACTTGGTTGAATGTAGTATTCAGCTTAACTGATATGGCTTAAACCGGTTTATGCAATGTCTGTCCCAGCTCCCTTCCTGGCTTAACTTAAATCAGAGTCCCCCAGCATCCCAGATGCTTTGCAGCCCTGGGTGGAGCTGTCTGCTGCAGAGCAGGGCTGGCTGTGCCCCTCTGCTTGGCTTCTCCCTGCCCCTCCCCCCCACTCCCTGCTCAAGCAGGGATTCCCCCTCCCCTCTCCCACTGCAGGGACGTAGCCAGCATACGGTATGCTAGCTAACACCGAGAGGTGTCTGTATAAGGCAGACAGGACATAGGCAGACAGGACAGTGTCTGCTTAGGGCTTTTTGGAGCTAATTGACAGGTTGGTAATATCCCTCCTTTCCTTCCTTGGAAAAAGCTGTTTAAGAAGAGCTTGAACTAATGAGAGAGGCATTTGTTTTGTTGATGGGGTGTTAAATGCTGTGTTACTCCCTCCCCCCCGTGACTCCCTGCTGTGTAACTAAATGTTGTGTAACTCCCTGCTGGCTCCTTCCCTGGTCAGGAGCAGCAAGAGGGAGGGGAACCCCTCCCTAATCAGAGCATCCTGCCAGGGCCTGGCCATGCCCCACTTCAGCTCAACACTATGAAAGGGAATGGGGGTTGTTCTATTGCCCCCTGGCTTCTGACATGTGCCTGCATTTGCTTAGTCCAGAGGGAAAGTCTGTATGGTTACAAACCAGTTCAGCCTAGCCAGGTGAGACTAACCTGCAAAGGTTGAATCAATTCAGGCTCAGGCTTTTTGAATGTCTGTCCCTAGTCCCAAAGGAGGAGGGAATAATGAAAGATGCAATACTGGTAGAAGCTACCTCCTACCTCTTGTACTGCATGCTGCTAAAGTGCCATCTGGAAAACTTGGTACAAATGAGATGTTTTATATTCTTTATCCATCTCTCTACTACTGTGGACCCAGACAGAACAGTGCTCAGGTATGTGTTGCGGTCATGGTGAGCAGTAGTATAATGAGGGGTGGGCAACCAGAAAACCGGCCCCAGGAGCCCTCTTGAATGCGGCATATGAATGGCAGCACTGCTGCAGCCAGCCTGGCCCCTGCCGCCATCCTCCTGCCACTGCTACCAAGGGTGCAGACCCTGATAGTTCGGCTTTTGATAACAAAATCAGGGAATTTTGTCTAGCAATGGTATATTAGGTGTGGGTGGGGATGGGGTGCAGAGAAGGCCCAGAAAAGGGTGAAGTACAGCTAGCAGGATAAGCTCTGTCAGGGCCTGGATCACCCTGTCTTCTTATGGACAGAGCTGACTAAAGCATACAGTCACTACAACAGCCAAAGGTCTCCACAGAGTGATTCTTTGGGCCAAAGAACAGAAAATATCTACCTTCTCTCCACTTCCTTCATCCCAGCATGTGCCTACAGCCCAGCCCTGCTACTTGGAGATTGACATTGCAATTAGTGGTCCAACTCCAAATGCGCAGTTCCCACTGAAGCTCAGTTCACAGAAAGGCTTCAGCATCGGTTTAGGAAAGTGTGCGCCACAGACGTCTAACAGATGCATGAGTGCACTCCAGGGTGAACATGGTATGGAGTCAGCACAAATGTCAGAGAACTTAATCACACTATTTTGCACCTGCTTTTTGTATCAGAAACCTGTGGCAAAATGGGAATTGACTGGAAATGGGATTTGACTAGCCAGCTGATCCCAGCACTGGATCCAGAATCCCTGCATCAGATCCAGAATCCCTCTCTCTCTCAATTTTTTCTTTTTTTAAGAATAAAACGACCCTTTAGGGGTAATGGAGATGAGACATCAACACGGCTATAAAATGACTTTGAGGGTTAAAAGCACTGTATGCAATGGCTGCCCCTGAGGGGAAAGCACTGACAGTTTGCATGCTCTTTCCTCTATGAAATTTATTGAGATCATGTTCCTATGCAGCAGCACTTTCTCCTCCACGTATTCATTGGAGCAGCAAGAAGCTTGCTAGGCTTGTGAGCACACCCCTGCCAGCACCAGGGGGTAGGCACTGCATAAAGTAACTTAATCCTACATTTACTGATGCCTAATATCTGGAAGGGGCAAAGAACAACAGCAACAACGACAACAAAAACCAACCCCAAATGGATGAATGAGAGAGTGAGAGGAGAGAGAGTGAGAGGAAGGGTGAGCTTGGAAGGGCAGTGGGTACAGCAGGGCCGATTGCCTCAGAAACTGCTTCATAGAACTATCTGGAAAAGGATTTTCTCCTTTTGCTCTGCTTCATACTCAAATGTGCACAGGGATGTTGCCTGCTGTGAGCCCAGTGCATCAGTGGTGTAAGTCCATTGACTTCAGAATCAGCAGTTAGAGATTTTGCCCTGCAGGCCAAATAGGCACATTTTCAGGATATTTGGAACCTGAACTGTACTTAGTCTTCTTGATTCACACACTCAAAAAAAGCAAGAGCCCCTGATGTGAAGAAAAACAGCTTTCCAGCATGAACATATGCAAGCCATATTTCTACAACAATAATCTCCTATGAAAGTTAAAGCACTCAGTGACATTGTGGATAAATCAGACTGCAGGTATTGCAGGAGAGTAGGCATATGCTGTAGGCCTGGTTGGTCTGTGATCACAGTATAGCAGTAATAAAATCTAGGAAAGTGTGTGCAACAGTGGGGAAGGAATCTCTCTTTCCTGGATTTCATTCGGGGTCTGGCATTCCTATGTGATCATGACTTTCTCAATAGATCAGTTTACCCATCTGTAAAATGGCCATAAACTTCTGTAGCACTCAAGGGGAAGCTAGTAGAAGAAATCATAACAAAGCAAGACCATAAAATCTTTCTCTATACTGTACCGACACATTTGAGGTTAGTAGAAATAGTTATGCTGGAGCTCTGTTTATATATAGAACCTGGTCCAAAGTCCATTGACATTACAGAAAAGATTTCTGTTCACTTTGTATCATGAGCATGAAGATAGGCTGCTGGAAAGCCATTCCCTGTGGAGGCCACTGCAGCTTTGGGATTAGCTTCTCACTTTAGTCTTAAATAGCCTGAATCTCCTGACCTTCAGTACACGCTGATAAGCATATCTTCTCCTGCAACAGATGGCTAAAAACTAGGGAGACTGCCAAGACTTGTGTTGGAAAAGTAATTTTAGCTTTTAATTTGCTTGGCCTGCTCACTAAGGTTCATAATGTCAGGTGTCTCTTCAGTTCATTTATGCTGGTGTTTTTTCTTGATCTGTATATTTTAAAGTTACTGGTATGCCATGGGCACTGAGAACATGTATGCTTTTTAGAGCCAGATTGAAAATCCCTTACTCAAACCTATAGAGTCAGTAGGACTATACATGACAATCACTAGTGATCTGCATGCTTCTCAGTTTTGTTCTTCGTGTTTATAAATCCAGAGAAATAAAAATGAAACTAAAGAGGCATATCCTTCCAATGCAACGTGACTTTTGCATCAAAATAACAATTTGAATCAGATCGTCACCTTGTGCACCCCAGTGCTTGGGCACACACATGTAGTACAGTGTTACTTTAGTCCGTGTGTTTCATGTAGAAATCTGGGTGGTAGCCAGATCAATGAGCGGAACTGAAATTTTTTTAGCACGGAAATCAGAAATGCAACAGAGGTCCTATACATAGAAAGGAGATAAAGCAGGAGCAGGCAAAATATGGCCCACGGGCCAGATCTGGCCCACCTGGCTATCCTATCTGGCCCCTAAAAATTTTAGAAAATGAAGTGGCTGCAGAAGCAAGGCCTGGCGGCCTCGCCCCCTTCACCTCCTGCTAGAAGTCCCGTGTGGAGTAGAGGCTTCTGGCCTTAGACCCTGGGGCTGTCCTGACTCCCTGTGCAGGAGGGAAATTCAGATAAGAAGGGGAGATGGGGGAGGCAGGGGAGGACTGCGGGCAATCACCCCAGTCCTCAGGGCTGGGCTAAGCTGGCTGCTGTGGTCCTGGTGCTGCAACTGGGAGTCACGTGCACACACTTTAAAATCATGCCACACACAAACTTATTAATGTTGCGCACCCGCCTGGAGAGGCACAGCAAAGAAGTGAAACTAGAAGAGACCAATGGTGGTACCAGAATGGCTGGCAGGGGGATGGAGCAGTGAGCGGGCACGCAGAGCTCAGTGACAGCCAGGCAGGAGCATCGAGTCCACGCTAGTGTGCCGGGGCTAGGGCCAGCAGGGCCCACAGCGGGGCAGCAGGAGCATGGGGCCAGGGTGGCAGGGCTCGATGGAGATGGGCCAGCTTCCCCCCCTCTCTGCTGGCACAGCTTGGCCTGGCTCCACAGAGCCCTGCTGCCCCATTCTGAGCCCCGCTGGTGCTGGCCCTGGCACACTGCGTGGGCCCCGCACTCCCGCCCAGCAGTCACTGTGCTCTGTGCGCCCATTCACTGCCACTTCTCCCTGCCTGCCACAGCCATTTGCCCGCCGCTGCCACTGCTCCCTTCCATCCCCCTGCTGGTCACTCTGGCACCACATGGTTCCTGGCCACAAGACGCAGCAGACGCCAGCATGCCCCTGCAATTATCAGCTGGCTCTGTGCAGTGCCAGCTAGGCCAATCTGGCTCCTGCTGCATCCTGCGGTCAAGGTTCCCTCCAAGCTGTGCACGTGCGCAGCTGCACACACTTTAAAATCACGCCACGCACAAACTTATTAATGCTGCACACCCGCCTGGAGAGGCGCAGCATAAAAGTGACACTAGAAGAGACCAATGGTGGAAGCACCAGGGCTAGCATGGGGCACTTACCAGAGGTAAGCTCAGGCAGCGGCTCCTCCCTGAGACCATGTATCTCTTTCCCAGCCCCGATGCCGTGTGTCTCCTCACTCCCAGAGGCATGGTGAGGTGGGGCTGGGGGCTGGGGGCTGGTGCAGGCTCTGCTGGCACTAGGAAACTGCTCCATTCCCCAGCTCTGATGCCACATTCCTCCTCGCTCCTGGAGGCAAGGCAGGGGCTGGGGTCAGGAAACTGCTCCGCTCCTGGAGGCAATGCAGGGACTGGGTCTGGGGGCTGGCACGGGCTCTGCCGGTGCTTGGAAAATGCTCTGCTCCCCAGCCCCAATGCCATGTGCCTCCTCACTCCCAGAGGTGGGGGCTGGGGCATTTGAATTTAAAAGTATTAAACAAAAAAAGAAGTTGCAAATGGTGTTGTTTTTCTTAGAAGAATCCTAAACTGTGTAATCTTGATTTTGGGGGTGCTAGTTACAGCTGTGTCCAAAGGCATAGGCCGACAAGGTGCTTTGGGTGTTGCGGGGCAGACCGAAGCAGCGAGTGCCGAAAGGGGGAGGTAGGACCAAAGCGGCACGGTCATGGATCGAAGCGGCGTGCTCACAGACTGAAGTGGCGTGCTCATGGACCTCTACATCTTAGAAGGAACATTGCCTGCAGTCTCGGCCATACAGCTGGGACATAGTGTCGGAGCAGTGAGCTGCGGGGTGGTGGGGACAGGGAAGCTGTAGAAGGGCAGTGGTAGCAGATGGGGGGAAGTGGCAGCAAGTGGCAGTATGGGGCTGCACTGGTGCTCCGGGACCAGAAGCAGCAGGAGTGCAGAGCCTGGGCTTGGAGGAGTGCTGTGCGGGGGCACTGCCTGCTGCAGGGAGGCTGTGGGCAAATCCTTCCTCTTCACACATGCCACAGCCCTCCCCAGCCACTCTCCACCCAAACACTCCCAGCCCCCCACAAACTCCATACCCACCCACACCCCACATAGCCACACACACACCCACATGCTCCTTCACCCCACATATACACATACCCACACGCTCCCCTACATGCCACATAGCCACACACCCACAAACCTATACCCACCCACCCACACCCCCCTACAATATACAAGACTAAGACTTCATTTTAAGCTATTCTGCAATCACCTCCATATATACTACACAAACACATGTAAATCAGGACAAAAATATTTTTTGAAATCAAATTAATGAATGTTGTAGTAAATGTTTGATTTTTTTGGTTTTGAGATGCCAAACTCTTGCTGAAAGGAGTACTTCTTGGGGGGGGGGGTAAGGGGAGGGACTTCCAGTGGAAAAAGTCAGGGGCTATGGGTGGGACTTCCAGTCCCAAGATGGTGACCAGGGGGTGGGGCACCTGTCAAGGGGCGGAGCTACCCTTGAAGCCCTTGATGGCTTGCCGAAACTCGGTAAGTGGCCCTCCACCCAAAATAATTGCCTGCCTCTGACCTAAAGGGATGGCAAGCATGACGTTAGCTTTTAAACAAAACAAACAACACACAAAGTAATGGTTGCTTAGTATAGCAAGGTATTTTAAAATTAAAATAATCTCAGCTCCTGCTGGACATTCATTTGGCTTATCTAGTGGATCCTTGAACTGAATGGAAAGTTTCACAAACAGTCATTCTGGTAACTGTGTAAACATGGTTTCCCTGTTCAGCCCCTTATTGCCATAATCTGTAAAAATCCTTTTTAGAGTTTCATAGTTGGTAGTGTCAGAAGGGACCTAAACAGATCATCTGGCCTCCCCCCCTGCCATGGGCAGGAAAGGATGCTGGGGTCAAATGACCCCAACTAGGTGGCTGTCTAGCCTCCTTTTGAAGACCCCCCAGAGTAGAGGCAAGCACAACTTCCCTTGGAAGTTGGTTCCAGCTCCTAGCTGCCCTGACTGTGAAGTAGAGCCTCCTGATATCTAGCCTGAATCTACTGTCAGTCAAAGTATGGCCATTGTTCCTTGTTACTCCCAGTAGTGCTCGAGGGAACAGGGACTCTCCCATAGCCTGCTGGTCCCCCTTGGCCAGTTTGTAGATGGCCACCAGGTCCCCTCTCAGCCTTCTTTTATGGAGGCTGAACAGGTTCAGTCCTGTAGCCTCTCCTCGTAGGGCCTGCCCTGCTGCCCCCTGATCATGCAGGTGGCCCTCCTCTGGACCCTCTCCATGTTGTCCACATCACTCCTGAAGTGTGGCGCCCAGAACTGGATGCAGTACTCCAACTGCGGCCTGACCAATGTCACACAGAGGGGGAGTATCATCTCCTTGGACCTGCTCGTGATGCATCTATGGATGCATGACAAAGTGCGGTTAGCTTTCCTGACTGCGTCCCCACATTTGTGGCCCAATAGTGGTTCCAAGATCCTTCTCTGCCTATGTGCTGATGAGAAGGGAGTTCCCCAGCCTGTAGGTATGCTGCTGGTTCTTCCTCCCCAGGTGCAACACCTTGCACTTGTCCGTATTGAAACCCATCCTATTCTCATCTGCCCACCCTTGTAACCTGTCCAGATCTAGTTGTAACCTGTTCTTCTCTTCTAGCATGCTCACTTCTCCCTGCATCTCTGTGTCATCTGTGAACTTGAACAAGGTGCTTTTCACCCCCTTGTCCAAGTTGCTGATGAAGATATTGAACAGTGCAGCCCAAGGACTGAGCCCTGGGGAACCCCACTGCCCACATCTCTCCAGGTCAAAAATGACCCGTCCTCCACCACTCTCTGGGTGCGGCCCTCCAGCCAATTTGTGACCCATTTGACTGTGTAGGTGTTGACACCACAGACGCCTAATTTTTTAATGAGGATGGGGTGAGAGACAGTGTCGAAGGCCTTCCTAAAGTCCAGGAAGACTACGTCCACCACGACACCTGCATCCAAGGCTTTTGTGACCTGGTCATAGAAGGCCATGAGGTTGGTCTGACAGGACCTGCCTCTAATGACCCCATGTTGATTGCCCCTATGCATAAACTCCCCTGCTGGCCCCTCGCAGATGTGCTCCTGGATAATTTTCTCAAAGAGCTTCCTCAGGACTGAGGTAAGACTAATGGGCCTATAGTTTCCTAGGTCCTCTTTCCTCCCTTTTTTGAAAATGGGGACCACATTGGCCCTTTTTCAGTCATCAGGCACCTCACCAGAGAACCACAAGTGCTCATAAAGCTGTGCCAGGGGTCCTGCAATGACCTCTGTCAGTTCCCTAAGCACTCTGGGGTGGAGATCATCAGGACCTGCTGATTTGAACACATCTAGTCCCTCCAGAAGTTCCCTGACTAGGTCCTCACTGACCCTAGGCCTGGGTGAACCTCCCCTGGGTCCGTCCGGAATCCCAGTGTGGGGATGTCCCTGTCCCTGCTCAGAAAAATGGAAGCAGAGAATCTGTTAAAAAGATTAGCTTTGTCATCTGGTGCTACCACCAGATTACCAGGCATGTCCTGCAGAGGCCCCACATTATTTGGCACCTTCTTTTTACCCACTATGTATTTAAAAAAGGACTTCTTGTTAACTTTGATCTGGGTCACTAGTCCCAGCTCCATCTCTGCCTTAGACTTCCTAATAGCCCCCCTACAATCTTGAGCCAAGGAGGTATAATCCTCCTTGGTGATGGCCCCTCCCTTCCATTGTGTGTACACCTCCTTTTTGGCTTTGAGGCATTCGTGGATGCTTTTGGTGAGCCATGGGGGCTTTTGAGCACTCTTGCCCCCTTTGATCCGTGTGGGGATTGTCACACTTTGGGCTTGGAGGATCGTCTCCTTAAGAAACAACTACTCTTCTTGGACTCCCAACTCCCCTCCCCTCTGGGACCTCAGTGCCTCCCCGACTAGTCTTCTGACCTCATTGAAATCCACCCAGAGTCATTCACCCAGTGCAGGTTTGGGTTTTTTTTCCGAATCTGAGGATTTGGAAGTGTGTAATACAAATTAATCATGCTCATGGTATCTCTCTCGGAAAATTAATTAGTTTAAAATCCATTTTACAGATATAAAGTGAGATGTACAGACGTTCAGTCAGCATCACACATTTAAAACTGGCAAATTCAAATTCCTGATACTGGTCCCTGTCTCTAATCACTACTATGAACTCTTTCCTCTCACAAATCACCCCAAAACAAATTATTCTACAATGCAATCAAGTTCAGATTCTGTTTTCACTTACATTGGAGTAAATCCAGAGTAATTCCAATGTGCTATGCTAGTGGGGGCCAACCTTTTTTGGCAAGCATGCCACAAGTTAAGCCCTACACCCTCCCAAAGAGCCATTCCCATCCCCTTTGGCCTGATCTGTTGCTCTGCTTTCTGCTTTCTGCCCTGTGCTCCCTGCCTGATCTGTTGCTCTGCTCTCTGCCATATCTGCTGTTGTTCTCCCTGCTTCATCCCTGATCTGCTGATTGCTTCTGGCAGGGATGCCGTAGGGTAGG
>NW_005842677.1:0-62854 GCF_000455745.1 Alligator sinensis | reverse complement strand
CAGGAAGGCCGTAGGGTAGCCACCCCTGTGTTACATAACTCAAGATTTACAGCCGTATGACTGAGAGAAGGATTTGGCCATAAGGGGCTAATTAGTGTTATTCTAACTTGTACATATTCCAGCATGTTTGGCCTCATCTCAATAGTCGGTTAATGAAATGGTTTTCTAAGCTGTTGCAGTGAAAGCGTTTTCTCTGGCCTATATTACATAATCCAAATGTGATGCTCCACGTCACAGAACTGGTTTAGTGTTCAGTAGTTTTAACGCAACCTTGGTTCCATTCAGGAAGGTTGGATGCAGATTCAGATGCAATTGTTAGGAAACAGTTTTGCAAGCAAACCAACATACTGTTTTGAAACAGCCAGTTGATCTGCATCCTGTAATTTTGATGTAGTAGAATTTGGAATGAATTGCTTGCTCTGAATTTAAAAAAAAATGGTTTCTTGGGGGACCCTGCTAAAAAAAGACCTTTGAAACACCAAGAGGGCAAAGTGATGGGTCACACTGGGGAAACCAATATTATATCTTTCAGCAGTTGTCCAGTATCCTGCTAAGCCTCCACTTTAGTAACATGCAGTAGTCTACCAAAGTGAGTCATACATTCTTCAATGTAATTACCACGCATTGCAAAACCAAGGCTACAGCAGTCTAACCCTTTTCCTGTCTGTTCTCTTTCCTTCTACTTGCTTTTAAAATAACAGAGGCATTGCAGGAAAGCTGTGTATTACATCACAGGCACAATCCTGTTCAGAATAAACATGATACAAAAATAAATCATGAAGAAAAATTCACAACAGTTTATCCCATTCATTCCGGCTCCTTAACAAAAAGAGATTTTTTTTCTATGGTTTGGTACAAATTATGATGGTAAAATTGTAATAGTGGATCTGAAATATCTAGGTAAATGCTGAAAGATGGTTTCTCTTAATAGATATTTGAATTTTTAAATTCATTAAAAAGAAAAAAAGGTGTTGCTCACCAGGGCGTATTTGGATTTGCTCAAGTAGGATATTTGAAGTGAAACCATTCACAATTGGATGTATACTATTGAGTTCCCATCTCATCTATACACGTGGAGGTTCTGGAGCCAGAAAAACCAACTTCCAGGTGTTTAAATAGTTTAAATGAAGATGGTACCCTAAAAATAATGACTCTTAAAAGACTATGTTCTTCATAACTTTGCAAGCTTGTAGGGCCACTTCCTAAAGTCTTTTGTCAGTTAAACCTGCCATTGTGTAAACACTAAGATTTGAAACATTTTCTTTTCTGGGATCCAGCCGTTGAGTTATTATTGAATTTTATTTAGACAATATTGGCAAATTATTCCTATATACAAACATACTACAGTGGTCATCCTTGCTAATTGCTATTGATAACAAAATACTATTAGCTCTGCATCCACAACTTTCTTCTTTGTCTGTGTTTCGTGCCTATTGACTGGGGCATAGTGCTAAGAACCTAGGCTGCTTATACACGTACTCGGGGGTGGCGGTGTTTTAATTAGAGTGGTTCCCAGAAAGCCACTCTAATTAAAAGACCTCACTGTTGTGTGTATTAAGCCCCTGCAGGTTTAAAAATAGCCATGGGGAACTTTATATAAATCTCCTTTGACGAGGTTGAGATAAAGCGCCCCAGTGGCCATTTTAAAACTCACAGGGGCTTATACACATGCTGGAGTGCTCTAATTAGAACACAGAGAGGATACCTGATTAATTGAGTCTGCTCTGATGCGTTTTGATTAGCATGTGAATCGCCATGTGTATAGGCATCCCTAGATGCTACAATTATGGTCTTTAAGTAGTTACAATCAGCCAATAGCTAAGTTAATCATCGCTGGGCTTTGCATCATTTATATGTAGTGAAAATAAACTTGTGCCCCAACCCTGCAGCCCCAGAAACTGGCACCTGAAGCAAGGGGGAGTTCCCACTTTTATATAGCAAATCATAGGGGTTAGGGTTACAAGCCAACAGGCCAAAGGGAGGGAACAGGTAAAAGGTAAGAAACATTAACATGGTGGTAACATACACTTGGAACCTTAGTTGCCCCCAGCATGCCTCCAGAGGTGTCCCCAAAAAAGCCTTTAGTCCCTAGAGCACTTAAACAGCAGCCTGCCGCTGCCCCCAAGTCTGAGCCCAGTTCCGTCAGCCCACAGCCCTGGCTGACTGAGCCAGTGAGTCTCCCGCTCCACTGCCCACTCCTCTGTGTAGGGCTGACCATGTTTCACCCGCTCACTGCTGTCTCTTCTCCTTACTCCAGCCTCAAGCTTCCTCTTCCTTTTCTTTTGCCCCCCATCCCTTGGGGGATTTGCAGTCCAAATGAACAGACATCACAGCTCTGCAGACTGACCCCCGGTTCCTTCTGCTCTTACACACATTACATTCACATCACATTTGCTTTGGATTTTTAATGGCAGATTTGCGGAAGTAAATTTCTTATAAGAACCACTGTGATTGCATATGCTCCTTCTGTAGGGCATTGCTAGCAATCTTTCCAGAGGAAAGAGGGCAGAGAAGTTGCCATTTTAAACGTCAACATTTCTTGCACAACTCAACAGGACTTTCCTATATTGTAATCGGAAACACTGGTATTTTCCTAAATGCCAGTTTTGTGCAGCGACTGTTGAAGAACGTTGATCTTTTTAATAGCAGTCACTAAGTAATATGAGACACACTGTTGTGTATATCCATTTGTTTCTGGAAATTTTCCTTCCATTCAGTGATTATATTGCCCTGTTTCTATTAGACAAGCTTTTAATTAGGAGAAAGTTCTGTTTAGAGTCAAAACCCAAACTTGAAACTTTCCTGGCATGACTTGTGTATTCCCATTCAAATCAAAGGGTTTACTCATGTATGTATAATCTCAACCAATATACAATGGGGTGCTTTTTTAGTCCCATGGTTAATATATTCCAGTTATGTTGCTTGAAAATCTCCAAAGGCCACTGGTTTTTCTATGTCACTATAGTCACTAAGCTGAATTGTCTGACACATTCCCCAAAGTGCCATTTTTGTACCTTCCATAACTATGTTTAAGGGCATATACAGTGGGCACATGTTAATTCCACAGCTGATGAGAGAAGCTTGCAATTTCTGTCAACACGTTGACATGGAGTGTGTTTTAGGAACAATTGCAGGTGCTATGATTGCAGCAGCTAATGCTGAGATGCAACCGGCGTCTGTGATAATGGCACAGTTATCATATGTAAGTGCTGTTCTTTTGCTCAGAGGTTGAGTAATAACTTCAATATATCAACAGCATTGTTCCTTAGCTCATGCAGAGGTTCAAGCTGTCCCAAACATAAGCCGTTGTTTTTAAGCATGGCATCGTGAATACCACCTCCCTGTTATTTTTATATAGTTCCACAGATATTGTGAAACTTCAGAACGCAAGTAGAAAGTTTCCCTTATCTACAATCTAAATGGCACTATGTTGGGAGGAAATAACATACATGGAAGATAAAGAAGGGCTAAGATGGAGAGAACACATTGAGATAATAGTCATGTGAGAAGTCACTGCATTAAGTAGTGATTCCATCTGAGTTTATATGAATTGTTTTGAACCTATACGTAAGAAGGAGCTGTTGAGAAGAGTCTTAAAATAGAGGGCCATGGCAGGGTAGGTCGGATAAGGCAGGATGTTCCAGGCATAGTAACAGTGGAAGGAAATTCTAGTATGCTTATAATAGTTGCCTTGAGGGTGGCAGATCATTCTAAGTGCTATATTATTTAGGTTTTGTT
Source organism: Alligator sinensis (assembly GCF_000455745.1). Taxonomy (NCBI): domain Eukaryota; kingdom Metazoa; phylum Chordata; order Crocodylia; family Alligatoridae; genus Alligator; species Alligator sinensis. The sequence goes on along the minus strand of NW_005842677.1, from coordinate 59,116 downwards.
AATTAAAGTTTGATGCAATTATAGATGAACCCTTTCTACACTGCAGAAGGGTTCATGTAAGGTGCTAGGGATGCTGACCCTGATCCAGAACAACACTTACATGGTTCTATTAGCGTTCATAGACCAAGTCATGTGCTTAAACTTAAGCATGGGCTTAATTGCTTTTCTGTTCTGGTGCCTGCGTTCCTCGCCTTCCAGGCTCTGATTCTAAACAGTGACCAAAGTTTTTGCATCACATGGTAGCCTCCAAGTGCCACGTGTTTTTTAAATGTATTACCTCTGAGCATGTTTGCTTTAGTGTTATGATTTCAGATGAAATAAATGAGGATGATGTATGGAAAATGGAAATAACTATCCATAGGAGAAAAGTGCTCAGCTCAGGGAGAATTTTTACAATGCACCTTATTGATCCAGTCATCCAGTATAAAATAAATAGGGCTATCACAGTTTGCGGCAATGAGGCCTTGGAGGTGGTTTCAGTATGGAGATTATCGACACCTCATAGCCTCAGAACGTTCCTTGGGAGTAGATGAAGAATACTGCATCAAACAGGCTGACGCACAAGTATGCTAAAGTTATGTAAAAAAAAATCCTAATAATATTGTTGTCTCAAATAAAGTTACTGCTTAGGCCTAGGCACAATTGTTAATTTTTGTATCATGAAGTAAATTTTAAATGTTTCTCTAAATATCCAGTGACATCACTGGCTCAGAACAAGCCATTGTCTGCCATGTTTGGGAATGTTTGAGTTCACTAAGAAGATTTCTGAATGAATGGTCCAGAATCTCTTAGGGGCCCCTGAAGATACTATTCTTCAGCATAAGAATTTTACTGTCCTCTTATTACCCTGACTCTATGTGCACTGGGATTTTGTTCTAAAACCTGGCCCCATAGAAATCCCTCCGCTGTTGGGATCTTACCTATCCAGAATATCAGGGGGAGAGAAATTGTTTTTGGCCCTTTCTCTTTGCACTCATAAACAGGGAGTGCATCTACACATGCAATTAATGTGACACCATAAATTTCAGTGCTGTTTGAACTGGAGGAAACTGCTCCAGGGCACAGCATCTACACATGCACCCAGGAGGGCAGCAGTTTGAGCCAGGGTAGAGCAGGTCTCTGGCTGGCAGGGCATGCAGAGAGGCAGGACACAGTTCAAAACTTTATTAAGCAGTCTGTGTTCCCACAGCTGGACAGATACGGGCTCTCACTTCTTGAGGAAGGCTTCAGTGCCAGTGGCAATGTCCTCCTCAGCAATGGGGGCAGGAATGTGTAGCGCTGCGACAGGTAGCCCTCAAGACAGTGGCAGAGATTACAAGGCAGCGCAGGCTGGCCCCCCACATGCCAAACCAGGAGTGCAGGTGTGCCTGGGCACCAGGAAGATCAGGACCAGCAGGGCATAGTGGCTTAGTTACCCCTCAGCCTGCACAAATAGTTCATTGTGCACTGCCTGGGGCACATACAGCAGGGGCATGCTTGGGGCACAGTGGCAGCATGGGAGGGAGCTGGCCCAGGAGCATCTCCCTGGAGTGGCCCTCAGTGGGGAGGGTGGGGTGCAGCCAGCCCCTCACCCCAATTGCCTGGGAGCCCCATGCACCCTGAACCCAGGAACCATGGGCTGTGTGGCAGCAGAGCAGAGTGGTTGGCCTGCAGGAGGAGTGAGGAGGTAGCACGATCTGGAGATGCAGCAGCAGGTACTGCCAGGATCCTGGCCTGTTGCACCTTGGGAAGGGGACGGGGGAGGCAAGCTGCCTGTGGCCAGCACCCAGAGGCCCACTGGCCCCAGGGGAGCAAGTTGGGTTGGGAGGCTCAGCTGGCGGCCACCTGAGCCCAGCAGGCCTGCCCGACCAGAATTACCCTGGTTCCTGGGCACCTGTGCACAGCCGACCCCAGAGCTGAGACAGGGCAGCGCACATCCCCTGGTGCAGAACATCTTATCTCTGACTGTTGCAAACTCTCACAAAAGGCTTTTGTCTCTTGCCTCTGCAGGGCCAACATCTGGACACAGGAATGACACCACAGGCCCCAGCAGGGATGCGGGCTCCAGGTCACCACCACCCAGTGCTGGGAGCCACTGCATGTGCCAGCTCTGCCAGCAGTGGACCCAGGATCAGACCCTCATGCTGCAACAGCTGGTAGCAGTGGTGGAAGAGCAGGAGGCATGGGCACAGGCCTAACGGGAAGAGGCCATTACCCAGGAGACTGCCTGGGGAAGACACATGGGACTGGGCACAGTGGGAGCACTGGGTCATGATGGAGGCCCTGGAGTAGAAGTGGATTGAGCTGCTCAGGCAGCAAATGGCCATCCAGGCCTGGGTAGTAGAGGCCATGGACAATGACTGCTTAACTGTGCACATTGGGCCTGGTGGTTGTGTGTGTGCCCCGCACTTCCTGGTCCCTGCTTCTGGCCCCACAGGGTTCCTGGTAGCTACCCGCCACCCTGCAGAAGGCCCCTGGCTGGGCCTGGGAGTAGGTTCTCTGGTGCCTCCTGCCTTTAGAAGCCCCTGGCCTGGTCCCCAACCTGGGCCTGGTCCTGTTGCTTGCCCTGACACCATGCACCTGAGGACTCAGAGGTGTCAGGCATGGCACTGCAAAGGGATGTTGGCCCTGCACTTGGGGAGCACCATCTGCCATTGAGGCAGGACAGGCCCACCACCCACTGTGGTTGCCGTAGTCCCCAGACCCACAGGGGAATGGCCTGAGACCGGAGTGCTGGCCGTCTACCCCTAGACTCTGTCCCCTATGCACCCCCACCCCATGGCCCCCTGCTCAGGGACTCACAGAGACTGAGAGTCTTGTAAATAGTTTTGACACTGGGGAGAGGGATTTTTATTGGTGGTTGGGGAAGGTGGTGGAGGGGCTTGGTTTGTTGGGTAGCGAGTGGGGAGGAGGCTGTATTGGTTGAGAGGGGAAGGGCGAAAGGAGCTCTGTGTGTTGGTGAGGGAGGGGCAAGAGGTCTCACACACCAGTGTGCCTCCTCTGCCCAGGCCTCCCTGAACAACTCTTCCCTGGGCCTTGCAAATGTTGTGTAGCACACAGACTGCTACCATGACCTGGGGGAGGTTTTTCACAGCCACTTTGAGGTGTGTCGTGAGGGACCTCCAGTGGCCTTTGATGTGGCCAAAGGTGCACTTGATGAGGGTGTGGGTCCAGCCGAGGCACTGGTTAAAATGCAATGGATGTGTTTTAAAGATGGCTGCCAAGTGCTGGCAGCTGGGGCTAGAGGCTGGAGCTCCCCTCATTGACCACAGGGGAGCCTGACAGGGCTGGAAGAACCTGGCACTAAATTTAGTGCCAGATCCTTGAATGTGTAGACACCTTCCAAAAATCACTTACTGCACATTAAATTTAATTGCAAATAATTGCACATGTAGACGCACCCAGTAAAGATGCACACAAGGTATCTGAATGGTCTCTTTATATTACAAGCCTCTATGTGATGTGTTATTTATTTTTAAAAGGAAAAAATTTGTTTAATTTTTAAGTAATATCTGGGGCAGGAAAGGATGCAGGACAGAAATCATTATTGAACAGGAACAAAAACTGGTGCCTAAAAGCTTGTGTCTTTCACTAACAGTTGGTCATAAGTTAGCATTCTTGATCTCTATGTGTGACACCAGACTCCCTCCTCATACAACTCTCAGTTCATCTGATTTTCAATCTTAGAATCCATTCAGCAGATTATTGGTTAGGTTTTGGGTGGAGAAATAGAAGCATTGATGGGCTTGCGAGTAGCTAGGCCCTGAATTTCACAGTCAGTGAGGCAGGAAATTATATCAAGACAGAACTGACTGTATGTAAGAAGGAAAAGAAGAAAATGTGAGGAATCTGGGAGTCTACTCCTAAAACCCTGCCTCACTACTAGTTTTGTTTCCAAGATGAAGCCTCAGAGGTCAAGCACGGGACACGTTATAAATGGCCAGAACAGATAGAGGCAGATCTAGGATTTTGAAAAGTGGGGTGCAGATGGTGTGGCGCATCATCCCATATAACACAACACATTTTTCTCCAGTTAAAGAGAAACTAGAAAGTTAAAAAAAATACAATAAACTAAGGGAAAAAATCAAAATAGTTAAAAGGTGTTGCATATTTAGTTCCATATTTATTATAGTTAAATGTATGTCTCTCATTCAGATTGATAAAACAAAATCTAGTCCTCTTGAGCATCTTGACAGTGCCTTACCCGTATTTAAAGCTCATTGAAAATTTCTGACACAAAATGCTTCATCCCTGTATACTTGCTCAATGAAATAGAAATGTTTGACAGGACAGTACTGATTTCTTTGACATTTTCATAGACATGATTAAAAGACTGAATTTATCCAAGTGAAAGTCAATCCAAACATTTTATTTTGACTTTTCTGTTTCAAATTAGAACCGGCAAAATGAGCAAAACCTAACCCTTGCATTGAAATGGAAATGTTTTGATAAAGTTGAAACATTCCCTAATAATTTCGCCTGGCAAAAAATCTCTGAGCTTTTGACTTATTTTCTTGATGTGTGATGAAGCCCAATTTTGTAACTTCCAAATTTGCTCGTGGCTGGGGTTTTGATTTTTGGCCCGTTATAGTTCTATTAGCACGGATTCAGTCCCATATGCATATTCATTGACAAGAGTAACTATGTATTGGTGGTGGGCTGGGTACACTATGACTGGTATAAGTGATCAGAAACCGGTTTGTAACAAACAGAAGTCCGACATACACAGACTGGTGTTTAAAAATTAAAAAAAATCTGATCTAAGATTTGCTCCCCCCCCACGCGAATGTGTTCTGTTCCCTACCGATCTACGCCACACTGCTTACAGAAAACCGCGTAACTTAGATGGATTCCACCTTGGACTTTTTGAATGTCTGTACCTAGCCTGGGTGATTTCCTGGCTTTTTGTATTGCACAGTTTGCTTATTAATTCTGTGCCTCACACACATGTACTGTTCCCCTAATTTATTCCAGAAGCATGTCAGAAAGTTTTCATACTTCATACTAGCCTTCACTGCAGTTTTGATAACACTTTTTCGTTGACAGATGATACTCACAAGGGTGCAAAGCCAGTTATATTTACACTCTCCTAGAAGGTTTAGTGCAGTTGTCACAACTTGTCAAGGGTCAGAGCTGAACAGGTCTCAGCCAGCATAATGATACATTTCTTTTATGGTACCTGGCATATTTGGAAAGAAACTGGTTGTGAAGTAAGCACTTAGAAAAGAAAAAGCAGCTATTTTCTTTTTGTTCATGAGCAAATACTTTATATTACAGTCTTGGCAGTCTTCTTCATTCCAACACTGATTACAATAAAGTGAATTAAGTTCCTAGTTTTGTGCATATTATTTTTCTTCTCCTTTCACACTAACGCTCCACATCTCTAACTTTGAAAACGTTACAAAGCAGGAGTGTCATAGTAACATTTTATTTTCTCTCCAAACTCTCTCTCTTTTCCAAAACTGAAGGACTGAAAAGTTAGATTGGAGAAATAAGGGAAAGGGTGGGGGAACAAAGAGAAGAAAGAAAGTGAGATCAACCCAACAACTTTGAACATTATTTTATTGCACATAATGGCATAATTCCAACATTTAAAAAAACCTCCAAATTTGGTAACTACAAAAATTTCTAAGGACACTTTGGAAAAATATAAGAAGAAAATATTCCTCCTCGAATCCTAGAAAATTGAATTGAATTTTTGTAGTTTCCTGCAAAAGTGCTTTTATTCACCTCTGCATGATATAAAATTAATATACCCATCACAAATCATCAGTTACCTTATATATCAATCACTTACTAAATATAAGATGGGGGACTAGAAGAAGAGCGATAAGCAAATATTTTAAAACCCTGGACATCTTTATGGTTTGTTTTCTTAAAATTTTCAACCAAACTAAGAAGTTGATTGTATAAATTATGAATGAAAGGTTATTTCTTATATCCAATATTTTGGCATTTTCAAATTCAGAAAAATACCTTTCCCATTTAATTTTATTCATAATTTTTCTCAAAAAACAAAAGATTGTCAATGACATTTAGGCTTCGAGTAAGTCATTTTTGTAATCAAAACTTAGGCTCTTAACTCACTAGGTGATTTTTTAAAACTTTACTTAAATTTCACTCTTCAAATATGAGTTTCCATGAAATCCAAATTTATGTTCCTTTTCCCATCTTAGACATTAAATTTGCTGTTTAAAGCATACAACCATTTCTTTTCTAACTCCTCCATTAGTGCTAAATAAATCACAAGGGGCTCGGAGATGAAAGACTGTGTCAGTAATTAAAGGCAGATCATGTTTAACTTGTACAATTTACTCCATCAAAGCAGGGAAAGTAGTCACTACATTTTTACCCTGTAAGCCCCTCTTTAAATCTAATAGGTAAAGATAATCTGGCCCCAAATTATTGCCTAGCTCTTCTGTTTGACACTAAAGTACAATGTTTTCTTAGTTAATGAATGCTGGATTGTTAGCTGAAACACTTAAATCCAATTTATCTTTGATTCCGCTTTTCTTAACCCAAAAAAAAGAAACAAAAACCAACAACCGCCCCCTCCGAACCCATCTTCAAGTTTGTCCGATGACTCCCTCAAGTCTGTTAACTTTTAAAATGATACCATTTAATTTTTCATCCATTTTTCAAATCACATTATTTTGCATATATTTCATATTCTAGATTAAGAACTCCATTCCCACAAGATCCTAGAATCTTAATTGGCCACACCAGCCTGAGGCCTTCTGCGACAGCTTGGCCTGTCGCTGGTTTAGAAATAGATGCAGTTGTTGTCATAGCATTTATATAGTACTGCTTATTTGGAGATCCCAAAGATACTCATAAATGTAGAGAGATATTATTATTCCTTTGTTACAGGTAGAAAAAGCTGTAGCAAAGAAAGGGTCTTGTCTTGCCCAGGAAAATGTAGGGGCTGATCTCAGTAGAAATACTCTATTGACTTCACTGGCCTTTGAACTGAATCCACAGTAGGGGAGTGGCAGACCTGAGAATTGAACTCAGAGGTGCTTGTGTACCATATCTGATTTCCCTCAATTGTTTGTGTTGCTGAGACCTTTTACACAGGGAAACTGTCCCCAGAAAGGACCCGGCCAATTATAAATGCCTTGCTCAAAAATAAGACTGGAACAAATCTTGAACTATTCAGTGTCACTGAGTAAATACACCTACCAATTATATATAAAAACCAAATTGTGGTACATCATTACCACTTCCACTCCCACACACAGATGCATGCCAGTAACTTCTCAAAGGGGGTAAACACTTAGCAGATTCCGGTACAGTGAAAGGCATTCATCACCGAAAAAATAAGGGATAGATTGCACCAGTCTTACTCCCCCTACACAGTCCTTTCACTCTTTGAGCAGTAGTACTGACATCATTTGGACTGCACGACTAAGCCATTACTCAGCATGAATAAGGTCAGCAGAAATGGGAGAGCTTAATTTTCAGAAAATGAAGTCTACTTGCCCCCTCAATGAGTGGAGTGAGTCTTCCTTGGGCATAAGACTTAAGTCTGCAGCTGAAGAACAAATAGTACATTTACTGAAGAAATGCTTAAGAACTAGTAAAAGCAGTATTTACTGGGGCAATAAAACAACAAAACACAAAATAAACCCACTACACCGCCCCCAGCCTCAAGTCAATAAATAGCTCCTAGCATTGCCAGGCAACAGGCGCTGATCTTTTGCTCACCCTAACTAATATTGACAAATGGTTGGAGCCAAAAAGCCAGTTATCAAACCCTCAAGATTTCATAAGGTCACTTCTCGATGGGAAAGAGATGAGGGAAGGGTGAGTTGGAGGAACGGTGGAGTAGCAGCAGCACTGCGGAGAAAAACACACACACAGTTTTAAAATAATTTTCTCTCTTCTCTTCTCTTCTGGTCAGCCAGAGTTAGCATTGTGGCTGGTAGAAGGAACTTTAAACTATCTTGGGTTTTGGTAACTTATAAAACCTCCATTGAAGGGATGTTGGCTGAAAAGAGCAGAATGGCAATTTTGCTGATTGAAAACCTGCATAAGGAATCCAAAATGTAAGGTATAGCACGTGATATGCAGCTCACTGAAATCAATGAGACACTTATTTCTCAATAACATTTTTTCACTGACCTCAATGGATTTTGGATAAGGACTACCGAACAGAGCTCTTCAAAAGATAGACGTGAATTTTTTTACCTACTTGAGCATGACTTGAATGAAATGTTAAAAAACTGCCGCTATAAAACTCATGTCAAAAAGAAATTAAGTACTAAAACTGTGAAATCAAATGTCAAAAGACAGCCCTCAAAGTAACAACAGACAAAAAATTAGACTAGTGAACAAAACATTGATGCTAAAATCCATACAACCTGAATAGATGAAGAACGTGTTCTACCAGGCAAGTAGACACACGTGCAATTGTTTCAGCAGATTGAATACGTCACTGTAAAGGGTACTTACTGGTACATTTATATTACTATTAATTGTTTTTTACTTTGAGCTGTGAATAGTCTTCTACAACATAAATGGGACTAAAATTAATGTACTCAGTTGTCCTCCCTCCCTAAAGGCTCACATTCCTTAACAATGGTGGAGATTTAATAGCTTCCAGGTAATATGTCCACTTTTTATGAGACGTTAACACATATTGGCAGGCCTATAGAACTCCAGAGCATGTGGATGCCACAGTCTTTTTGGTAAGTGTTTCTCAAACTGGAGTATAAGTATCCCCCAGGTGAATGCTGTACTTTGCCAAGGGGTACATGACTAAATTTTAATAATGGCTGTGGAGTTTCTGCTTGGCCAATGCATGGTGAATAGTAGTGTTGTTGTCAGTGTTGGCAAAGATGTGTTGGGCTCAAGGGGGACAAGCAGCAATATTTTTCAGGTAAAGGGGTATGCAGCCAAAAAAGTTTGAAAACCACTGATTTAAGGCACAGATAGAAGTTATGTTTGTCCCGGGATTGTCCCCTTGAAAGCACTCTACAGCCATGCCGTGACACAAGGGCACAGCTGCAGAGAGCTTTAAAAGGGCCTGATCCCATGACAATCTGAATCCTCATGACATGTGGGTTCAGATGAAGACACTCCAGAGCAGCCCAGCCCTGCTCCTAGCACTGTGTTTGGAATGGGAGGAGGGGATGGGAGCGGAGAAAGCTCAATCTGGGGGGTTTTCAGCCAGTGCTAGAAGGTGGGGCAGGTGGATTGGAAGTGGGGTGACTCCGATCCATCCATCCCACTCTTTAGTGCTGGCTGAAACCCCCCCAAACCGGGCTCCCTCCACTCCCTTCCCCATCCCCCGTCCTATTCTGAAGACTGTGCCAGAGCTGGGAAGGGGGAGGAACAGGGCCAGGGGAGAGCAGCTGTAGACTCACAGATGCTCCAGACTGGGGCTCAAACCCTGGGACCCAACAGTGAATGTGTGTTAGATCCAGGGGATCTCTGTAACTCATGGCACTTCCTGTGAAGCACTATGAGTAACAGCAGAGAGCTGTACTTCTGTCTACCCCCTTAGTTCTCATTCTTCCAGTGAACACTTTTGGCTTCTTTTCACCTTTGGCTCTGTCAGTAGAAGTCAGCCTTCCTGCCTGCTTGCTTGACAAGCCTAAAAAATGCTTACAGAGACACGGACATGGTTTTGAGCAGTAGCACCTGGTTTGAGGCTGTTATTGTTTCCCAGCAATTTTGGCTCCACTTCTGGGTATTATAGGAGGGCCTGGAAAGACTGTGTGGAACCACACTGCTGTTAGGTAATTTTCTCTCTCATTCTTAGTGAGCTGAATTAGTCTCTGGCAGACAGATGAGAATGCGTTCGGCTCAGTACGTTATGAGACACAGGCTTCCTTTCATTTGTGAATGTCCCATTAGCTCTATTTTTAGGTTGTTTTTGTATAGTGAAAGACTTTCAGACGCCTCCCTACTTGCTACGGTCCCTTATCTTGCTGTTTGCCCATCACCAATAAATACAGCAGAGCCATTTCAAAGGCAGCAAAAGCTTGGGAAACTTCAGATCTGAAAATGTAATCAAGTAACTTCCAAACAAGGTGTTTTTCCATCCTTCTCTCAGGTGGTCATGGTATGAAGGGAAGCACTAGCCTCCAGAAAGAGTACTACTGTCCCTCTGTCCATGCACCAGGCCCAGTTCAAACAGGCTTCCTTCAGTTAGGAATCATCCTTCCCGTGACACTCGGGCTCTGCCTTGAGGGCTGAGGCTCACCAGAGTCCCAAGAATTTCTTTCATGATATGCCAAGCTCTAGCTAGCCTGGAAAGATGAGGCTGATATTACTCTATAACCCCTCCTGCAATGGTGCCGTGTTTTGATAGAAATGTGCCTATAAGTTCATCACGGGGGCACAGAAGGGAATTGGTGAGGTTTTATTCACCAAGGTGCCCCCGGGGGTTACAAGAAATAATGGCCACAAGCTAGCAGAGAACAGATTTGGACTAGACATTAGGAAGAACTTCTTCACAGTTCGAGTGGCCAAGGTCTGGAATGGGCCCCCAAGGGAGGTGGTGCTCTCCCCTACCCTGGGGGTCTTCAAGAGGAGGTTGGATATGCATCTAGCGGGGGTCATTTAGCCCCAGCACTCTTCCCTGCCTATGCAGGGGGTCGGACTCAATGATCTATTGAGGTCCCTTCCGACCCTAACATCTATGAATCTATGAATCTATGTGCAGATAGATGACCTGTTCCCAGAGGCTTCCTCCTAGTGCAAGTTTTAAACATGGGCAAGTTGATAGCTACATGAGGACTCTGCCCAGTTGGTTAGGTCCTCACCCAGCAGATAACCGAGGACTTCTGTTTCTATTCATTTAAACTGCTATGGGGCCCCTGCATTTTCTGAACTCCTGGGTTCTGGAGTGAAGAGGCCACTGACCACTTGCCAGTCTCCTTCACAGAGACAAGGTCACTGGTTTTATTCTGGGCAACAAAGCCCCCTTTTTCTTGTGTCCAAGTCTCCTTCTGGTAGATGTCAAAGATACGTAGCTGTTTGAAGTTGACTTAATTCATAATCCACACAGGGTCATACCACTGAAATAGCTGTAGCTGTCAATACTGCTCTCCTATCCCTCCTGAAATAAAATAGGCAGTCCCCAACCATATTGCTCTCTGAATCCTGCCATCTTCACTAGGGCACCAGCTCACTCCACCCTCCTTCCCGTCTCCCTGGGGAGTGAAAACCAGAGGCAGTCTTGCTCATTGAGGCGGTCACTGCCCTCAAAAGGGGCAGTCCCTGGAGTCTGGCCCTTGCCCTGTATTGAGGTAGAAGCTATCCTACTTCCCTCTGCCCATTTTAACCAAGAACTATGAAATGCAGAAGCACCACTGGGGGAGATGTGTCCTAATCACTAAGTTGTGGGGTAAAAGGTTGTTTTTTGTGTTTGCATGGAGTTATGCTCCATCCCAAGGGGAATCAGACCCAAAATCCCTATAAGTGGCTCCAATTCCTTCTTATATGGCTAACATAGCTACATGGCTTTTTAGCCCTCTAAAGGTGGAGTTGGATTTGGGCATAAGTGTCCTGATCAAGGTTACAGAGGAAGTCAGCAGCAGAGTTGGAAACAGAGCTCTGATCTCTGAACTCCCAGCCTTTAATCACTGAGCTATCCTTCCTTTCTTAATCACGTACCCAATGAAGAAGTGGCTAATACAATAACAAACCTTGCTATTTTCTGCAGCAGCAGCTGACTGTTAAGCCGTGATCACTTTTATTAAGAAGCGAAGCTGCCTAAAACAACAGCGGCTCAAACAATTGATGAGAGGAGAATTTGATTTTTGGCTGGTGACCATTATACAGTTCTCTTGTCTGCCTGGTTCACTTGGCAGGTGTGAGCAATGCCCAGTGATTAAAAGGAATCCTTATTATTAGAAATATTTTAGGCACACAAAAATGTTAATAATTATTCCACTTTCCTGGACAAAAATAGCTCTGAATATAGCGGAATGGAAAGGGAACAGACTCTTTCTTCTGAAGTTCATGTAAAAGTAGGGAGTGGTTATTCTTGTTCTTCTCCACCCACCCTCCCCTGCAAGGTGACAGTGAAGAAAATATTATTTCCAGCTACTGTAGCTGCAGAAGCACCATATTATGCCTGAACTCTTGGTTAGTGCCTTGGGGGTTGAGTGGGTAGAGAGTATGTCTTTCTTTGCATAATCAAAGTCCTTATGTGACTTCATGGAGCTACGTGCTAGAGAAGTGGGGATCAAATAGAGGAGGAGAAGAAAGTCTTCCTACCTTTAGTAAGCAAAGCTTTCTCTTTGTGGCTGGTGGGATAAGAGCTGCATCTCCTGATTAAATATCCTTTAAGGCAAGGCTTAAGGCCCCAGGCTCCGTCTCACTTGTCAGCAGATCTGACCATTCATTGAAAGAAGCATGTTGGACTGTCTGCATACCTTTTCATGATGGGGCGCTGTGAGAGGCCCTAAGCCTTTCTGAGAATGTCCTCTGTTGCTCCCATTGGGATTATGCCCTTTTTTGTGCTAGTCTTGCTTGTGTCTAAAAGATAGTGCTCTATTGTGCTTTTAAGACGTATGCTTAAATGCCATTTTTGTGAGGGAATTTTAGAACCCCCTGTATTTCACTCACCCTTTAATGAGTGCTCTGATAATACATATAAAACAGTAGGATGCTGGCTTTAATATCAGCACTCATTAAAAATATATAGCACCTCTATATAAAGCATTGCTATAGTTCCCATTACCACAGTATCTGAGTGCCCACCCATCATACGGATGGAAGAGCTGTAGACACAGAAACCCCAGGCACCAGTAGCTCAGAAGTATTATTTAGGCACCTAAAAACCTTTGGATGTGGGCGTAAGTGGATTTTCCAAGAAGTTTTGATGGAGCAGCGACATAAACCCAGACCTCCTAGTGCCCAAACAAATCAACTCTCTTTCTGACTTGCAAAAATGTAATAATGGGATTGTTAGAAAAGTATTTTGCATTCAGTCATTTCTCTCATGTAAAAATTAATAATCTATTCTTAGATTTAGTGCACTGCCTAGCACCAAGATAATGACAGCAAAGATAGTATTTTACACTGATAATGGTAATAACAGTTCACACGGGAAAGCCTGTGGAATAATTCAATTTCTTCACTGAGAAAAGAACACAGCCTCTGGAATAATTCATCTGCGTTTTCTTTAGTTTATCCATGTTCTCATTCTCTGTCACCCCACACCTCCTTTCGAGCTAGAGACACTCATACCACTCAAAGCCTGTGGGCTGTTCATCTTCAGCGCTGTTTCTTCCCAGAATAAAATTTTTGCTTGCACACTGTTGTGGAGATGACCAACAAGGATGCACAAAGAATGAATCTGTTCCCAGTGATAAGGTTGACAGCTAGAGTTGCGGGACAACTCAGAAGGGAGCTCTCACTCTACCTGGAAGAGAGGAATTGTCATCCTTTTACACTTAATATGAAAACCAATATGCAGTGTATTCTGGTTTGACAGGCTCAGATTGCAATATTTAAGACCTTTTTGCCTTCCCAGAGGCATTATGGGTATCTGCCCTGTATCCCCTATGCTCTCCGAGAGGGTTGTCCTCAAGAATGTCCTGTTTTCACATAGCAAACCTGGAAATGTAGCATTAAAGTGCCATAGGATATCCCCTGGGTATCTCTCAACAGGGGCAGAGGTCTCAAGAGCAGCTGAGGGGTCATCCCCAGAGTGGCTTCAATGCCATCTTTTTTCTAGGTTTGGTGTGTGTACGAGCAGGTGGACAGGATGTTCTCGAGAACATCCCTCCTCCAAACCACCAGGCACATAATGTAGACATCCCTTATATGACTTCAAGACTCCATGAAGGCCTAAGGCAGAAGAGGCTATGAAAAGCTGGAGCAAGAAAGGGAGAGCATTACTCCATATTCAAAAAATGTTTATGATGTTATTTTACAGTTGAACAGGTGATGCTCTCTCATTCATGGAGTTCTTTCCACAAGGGCCAGGGAGAGGCAGGGAGGGAAAGATGTCGTGGTAATCAGCAGGCATGTTGTTAGAGTTAACACAGGAGTTGTCAAATGATGCCTATTTCCTCCAAAATGCTCTGTGTTAGCACCAGTCTGCAAACTGTAACATTTATCACTAATGAGTATTATTCAAAAACATCATTTTGTATGTCAGCCCTGTAATATTGTTTTGGGCAAAGGATTTAAGTGGCAAGATGTGTGTGAGTGTGCGTCTGCCTTTCTGATTAATTGTCATTGTAATCTCACATAATGCACTCCTCAGCTTGACATTTTTAAAGTAAGGGTAGGTTGGTTGATTCCTAAAATTAATTATAATTCAGATTCCAGAGTATGAAAAGGATATAGAGCTTTCAGTAAACCTTTTAGACACAGCTAGAGTTTGGGACTGATTTATTATGTGCTTCTGCCACGCTCTACTGCTCATGTCATGAAATCTTTAGGAACTTATTGCAAGAAAATGGCTCCTTTTCATAATTTGGATGTAATAAAAAAGACTCAATCAGTTTTTTAACCACATTGTCACAAAGACAAATAATATCTGAGGGGAATATGGCCTGGCCTCTAGGCAGCTTTTGTATCAGTATACCCATCTTAGTATTGTATTGGGGTTGCTTGTTCCCTTTCCCCATCAGCAATTAGTTAGAGCAGTATGAGCATCTTTATACTGGTAAAAGCATTCACACAAGGTTGGCTTGTACTACTCTAACTAGACCAGACATGGTCACTTCTATATGAGATGCTAGGATCATAAGAGTGAGTTCTTGGAGGAACTAGCGCAATTGTGTCATACACTAAATGGTTTTCCAAGAGTTTAGAGATAATTGGAAGATAAAAGTTAACTTGCTGCCCAAGGGATTCCCTGGCTAAGATTTTGGCTACTCATAGAGATATTCTGGGAAAAGTGTGTCCACACATGGAGTTATTTAGGAATAGCTACTGCCCTTTATAAGGGTGTAACTACATAAAACGCGTTAATGCACATTAACCTAATTGAATGTGCATCATGGACATGTGTCTACATGTGCACACCCTTAATGTTCATTAAAATGGTGAAATTAGGCTAATCATGCCTAAATTTGATAACTGCAGTTGCAGTATCATTCATCAGGTGTGATTCATTAAAGTGCATTAATGCACCTGTAGATACAACCCGGCACTAATTTTAGTGTCTGGTCTGTCCAGCCACTGGGAGTACATGGCACGGCTGCAGAGATTTGGCACTGAAGTTAGTGTCAAGTCCCTGCATGTGTAGACATCTGCCAAAATGCTTAATGCAGATTAGATTTAGTCATGCTTAAATGCACATATAGATGCGCCCTTAGAGTCATAGCTTACCTTAATCTAAATCAACTTTTAGGTGTAGCCACAGACTATTGCCATTAGTAATTGTCTGTATAATAATCCCGTAGAAATTAACAACTTTCAACTTAGTGCTGTCTCTAATTTCACTTCACTTGGCCCAGAAGTTCAAAAGGGAGTGAAGCGATAATTTATAATGAACCATGCGTGGGTGTGTGCATGCATGCAAGTGTACAGTTATGGGAAATGGGTGTGTTTTGATCCAGAATGATGCTGTTACTGTGTGGTAGAATTTCCCTGTTAGCAGACATTAGAGCTCAATTGGGAAGGGCAGATTAGCAACTGCAGACTTTCTCCTGCATGTTGGGCTCATTCAGCTTTTCCCTGAGGACAAGTGACGAGGAAGCAGCCTTTTGGCAAACGGAGCTCTCATCAGGGATAGAGAAGTCTTAGTGTTGGAAAGGAACCCAAAAGAGAAGGCTTTACGCTGCAGTCATGTTGTGTTATTGAGGAATTATGTTTTTGAGAATAAATACAACCCCTCAGGGGACTCACTGGTGACTGCATGTATAGCTTTGCTTTGGATCATTTGGAGTTTGGCGGAGACTCCTGCAGCTTACAATTCTCCTCTGTGGAGTTTCAGAAGGCTTGAAAACTTCAGTTGTTTGCTTTAAAACAGCCGCCAGGCAGCTTTAACATCCATGACAATCATTTACACAGATTGCTGACTTTGGCAGCCTGATAGGCTCATAGTTTATAAGAATGATTATTTCTTGAATATCTGTATTGTACGGGGCACAAAAAGACCTTCTTTGGATTTGCTCCGTGCATCTTCAGCGCAACAGAGTTGCCATATGCGTTTCTCTGACAGTGTCACAAATCATCGAGATAACTCCAAAACCAGTTTAAAGATTATTCCTTTCTCTCCTCTTTCTACAAGACTTCCTAGCTGCAGAGCGAGAAGTATTGTCCATTGTTTGGCTCAAAGTTTCTAAGCTTTTTGGCAAGTTAATAGTCCTCAGTTGTAACCAAATAGCTAGTATCCCACTTGCTGGACACATCTACATGAGACGCTACTGTGCAGTAGCTCATTTCTACTGAGCAGTAGCATCTGAAAAAAAACCGTGCGGGGACACTACTACGCAGTAACACCAGTTACTGTGCAGTCATTTAGTACTTGCTTATGCAAGGAGAGTGCATCTAAAGGAGCTTATGCAAGTACTAAATGCCTGAGCAGTAACAAGTGCACAGTCCGCTGCTCGTGTAGATACATGATTCTGTGGGTTGAACTTAGTTGGACTTAGTGGGTTGTATTTAATCTATTTCATAGACTAATAAAGTCTACAGACCATGTTCCACCCTCATTTTACCTGATACGCTTTAACGAAATGCCCTATTATGGATATAACTCAAATATAGTCTAATATGTAGATTTTTATACATTATTTTTCCTCAAGAGAGTCTGAGCATCTACCTCTTTATGATAACATGATAGTACAAAGTATAACTTATATGTTTCCTTCTGTTCTATATTTCTTAAAACTGGATTACTTCTTTTGCACAGTCTTTGAAAACCGCAGTTCTACAGTTTTCATACAGCTATTAAAATACTTTTAGGCCAAATTCTTTCTCCTTTTTTTTAAAATCAGTCTAACTCTGACTTTAGTAATTAAGAGGAAAACTCAGCTGCTTATCCGCAGAGGAAAAAACTTCATGACAAATTATTTTACTGTATGCAAATAGAAAAAGGATTTCTAACATATATTAGAGACAACCCTTAATAGATAGCCACTTACATATCACACTGAAGTATTCTCATGGGGGATTTTAGATGGTTACCTGAATTCAATGATCAGATGTAGTGAGATTTCTGCTATAACAAGAGACCCAGGGTAGCAAAGAGGTATTTGGGCTGAATTAGATGCACTGTCCTTTAGACTTTACAGTAAGCTGAATTCCCCCTGCTGTAACAAAGATCTGTTGTTGGCCATTGGCCAGCTGCCAGCAACACAGCCTATTACCTGATTTGGGATAAAAATGATGCAGGTTTACCGAATCAGAAAATGAAATGGAAAATATTTCAGTGGTCATGATCAGGTAGATTCCACAAAGTATGATTATAGCAAAGATAGAATATTAAATATTGTGATACTGCAGGCAACAAAATCTGGAAGTGGACTCATTCAATTAATTGATTAGTTAGTTTCCTTTAAGACAGTCGGTTAAAATCTAACTCTGTTGTGCTTAATTTAAAGTTTAACACATTTCATCTCTACTAAGGCAACTTGTAGGTTAGCTTCCATATGTACCAAACTTCTTCATGTCAATATTTATAAATAATAAAATGTTTGCATTACATAAATATCACTTAACATTTGCTAGACTACTTGACTAATTGCTTGGGTGACATTTTGTTCCACTTATACTAGGGTCTTGCCACCCTACATTAAATAGGCATTTCATTGGTGTCATGTGATTTCTCTTCCAATAGGTTTCAGGGGGCATGTTTACATGAGACGCTAACTGCACAGTAGCCTAATAATACTGCGCAGTAGTGCATCACAGCATGAACAGTGCTAATATGTGTGTAGTAGTATTAGGCTACTGCACTGTAGCATCACTAAAAAAGCATGCACCGGTGCTACTGCACAATAACGCTGGTTACTGCAGGTTAATTTAGTACTTGATTATACAAATACTAAATTCAATATGCAGTAACTACTGCACATTAATGAACATGTAGACACTCCTACAGACACTTATATATCTATTATAGCTTTCAAACGAGAAAAAGATGGTTTGGATTTGATGTACATGCTTTTAAAATCCATGGTCAAATGCTTACTTTGACCATCCTCCTCCAAACATATTCACAAGCAAATTTTCAATCAAAAGTCTTCTGGTTTGTGTCAATAAAGAGAGAGAGAAAAGAACCAATTCTCATTTAATCTAAGGGTTGGTCCCCACACAGTTTTTGTGTCAGTCTAACTACCTTGGGGTAAAATTTGTTCCCAGAATAGTTATGCTGGTACAACCTAGTGTGAATGCAACTATACTGGTATAAAGATGCTTTGCATCAGTTTTGGTTATTTTCTAAGTCTTGCCTGCTCCACAGATTTCTACTAGTATAGCTACATTGGCCAACGGGTGTGAAGAAGTAGAATTTTTGATCAACGTAACTGTCTAAATGAAATATTACTGAAAAAACTGGAATTTTCCCTGTATAGCTTGTTTGTCTTATAGAGGGTTGTTTTATTATACTAGCATAAAGAAGGGCTGATAGACCCTCATATGTATTAGGAGTACTTTGTCAGTATAATCCGTTGGTATCTCTGTCCTGATGAGGTGCTCTTAGTGTAGACATCACTTAAGGTCAGGTTTATAGTGCCAGCTGGGGATATTAAGACATTTTCATACCTGCAGGAAGTCCTTGTGCAGACATAGTTATGCAGAAAAAATGTTCATTGGCTGATACAGGTTATTTTGCTCCAGGAAACTGGTTAAGGTAATCTAGCAAGAGAATTCTGAATTGCATCTCGGCTGAAGGGGGCAGAGAAGGGAAAGTGGTGGTGACATAGTTCTACTGGCAAACTTTTTTTCAGTGTAAATTAGGTCCTAAACTTTGGCAAATAAGGGTGCCTATACATGAGCAGGGAGGCTGCTCCAATGCACTGTAATTGTTTTAGTAGAGTAAAACAACCCTCTACAAGACAAAAAAGCAATATGGGGAAAATTCCAGTTTTGCCAGTAATATTTTGCAATTAATCGAGTCTGCTGGAGCATGGCTATTACCGTGCTCCATCAGCCTCCCACATCTCATGTATCAGTGTCCCTGAACTTCAAAATGGCAGCAGGGACACTTTATGTAACGCTTGTTTGACAAGCTTTAGATAAAGTTTCCCCAACACCATTTTGAAGTGCGGGGACACTGATACACCTGATGCTTCAGGCGCTTTAATTAAAGTAACTCTCAGAGCTGCTCTAATTAAAACGCCCCCCCCCCCCCAACTCCTGGAGCACATGTATCAATGCCCTAACTTATACTGCTGTAAAACCTTTTATACCTGTGTAACTGCCTTTAAAGTAAGAGGTAGGTACACATTTAAAAATACTGGTATAGTCAAATGGGTACCACTTTCCTAAGGAGATAGGCCCTAATGATTTTTTGCACTAGGGCTAGGTACAGACATTCAAAAAGCCCAAGGCGGAATTGATCCAAGTTATGCAGTTTTCTGTAAGTGGCGTAGTTTAGATTGGTAGGTGTACATTTCAACCCATTTTATGGGCTTTTAAGGGCTGCCTTCAACTTCTCTAGCAATATAGTGTAAAAGAGAAAAATGAGGTCCCATAGAGAAAGATGAAGTATCAGGTTAATCTTGGCTTTTAAAGCTGGACTCCACCCTGTCCCTATGACTCTGATTTAAAAGCAAATGTAAAATTGAGTTGCATTCAGTACAACTAAAAATGTATTATTGACCTTTATGTGGGATGAGGGCTCCTTCCTTCCTTCCCCTTCCTTCCTTCCTTTCCATTTTATATTGTCTACTCTAGCGATCACTTTCTAAAACACAATCATCCTTTCTTGGGGTTTTTTATGTGAACATTTCTTTCAGACATCTTCCTCGTGTTAGCTCCAAAAACATAATGCTTCTGTTTCTGATCATTGTCTATTCCCGGCTCTGGACTAGTCAAACTGTGGTGTTTTTTTCACGTTGGCTCAAAATGCTTGTTCACCATCTGGAAGCATTCACCTTTCTTGTCTGTTATGTAAACAAGAGGGGCAATTACTTCCATGCATGCTGGGCTGTCAGTGGAATGACAGCACGAATAACTAGTGATGGGGTGATGCCAGGAGGGTATGAAGTTTATGGAAGCTCAAGGATTTTGGGGGAAGCAGGACATCAACCCGTCTTTTGGCTTTACAAACCATCCTTGGCCCTTTCATTTAATCACAAGAATGTCTTTAAAGACAGATTCAATTTTTTCAAGCAATTGGCTAGGCCCTCAGCTGGTATAAATCAGTATAGCGCTACTACCTTTAGTAGAACCATGAAGATTTATAGCAGTTAAGGGGCTGTCCAGGTACATTTTATCAACCAGACATGTGGCTGTCAGAAGAATTTCAAAAATATTCAAAAATCTGTGGCACTCAGGTGAAGTACCTGAAGACTGGAAGAAGGCCAATGTGGTATCCAATTTCAAGAAAGGGCAGAAAGTAGATTCCAGGAATTACAGGCCAATCAACTTGACCTCAATCCCTGGTAAGATTCTGGAGAAAATTATCAAGGAGACCCTTCTGGATAAGCTGGCTGAGGGCAACATCCTGAGGGATAGCCAGCACAGGTTTGTTGTGGGTAGGTCTTGCCTGACCAATCTCATCTCCTTCTATGACTAGGTGACATATCACCTGGACAAGGGAGAAGAGATTGATGTCATATATCTGGACTTTAAAAAAGCCTTTGATCTGGTGTCCCATGACCGCCTCATGGAAAAATTGACCAACTACACCACAGTTCGATGGCTGGGAAATTGGCTCTGAGGTTGGACCCAGAGAGTAGTGGTCTATGGTAGTGAATCATTATGGTGCTCTGTGACCAGTGGCATCCCCCAAGGCTCTGTCCTTGGACCAGTTTTCTTTAACATCTTTATCAACAATGTAGACATTGGTGTCAGAAGCGCACTTGCTAAGTTCACCAATGACACTAAACTTTGGGGCATAGTCTCCACACCTGAGGGCAGGCTAGTGATCTAGGCTGATTTGGATAAATTTAGTAAGTGGGTGGATACAAACCTGATGACGTTCAATACCGATAAATGTAAGGTACTCCCCCTTGGGGAAAAAAACCCACAGCATACTTATAGGCTCGGCAGTGCTACGCTTGCTAGCACCACAGCTGAAAGAGACTTGGGGGTCATGACTGACCACAAGATGAACATGAGCCACCAGTGCGATGTCACACTTGGTAAAGAAAACAAAACACTGGCTTGCATCCATAGATGCTTCTCAAGTAAATCTCAGGATGTCATTCTCCCACTGTATTCAGCCTTGGTGAGGCCACAGCTGGAGCACTGCATCATTCTGGGCTCCTCAATTCAAGAAGGATGTGGAGAAGCTTGACAGAGTCCAGAGGGGAGCCACATGCATGATCAGAGGGCAAGAGAATAGGCCTTATGAAGAGAGGCTGAGAGCCATGAGACTCTTCAGCCTGGAAAAGCACAGACTCAGGGGGGCCCTGGTGGCTGTTTATAAGTACATAAGGGGTGTACATCAGGACTTGGGAGAACGTCTGTTCATCAGAGTGCCCCAAGGTAAAACAAGGACCAACGGTCATAAACTCCTCCAAGATTGTTTTAGGCTGGACATAAGAAAACATTTATTTACTGTCTGAGCCCCCAAGACCTGGAATAGGCTCCCTCCAGAAGTGGTGCAAGCACCTACACTGGACTCATTCAAGAAACGCTTGGATGCTTATCTTGCTGGGATTCTTTGACCCTAGCTGACTTCCTGCCCCTGGGGTCAGGGGCTGGACTTGATGATCTTCGAAGTCCCTTCCAGCCCAAACATCTAGGAAATCTATGAATCATTTCAAATTGGAAGCTGGTGGTAGTGGGCTCCTGACATGTTGCAGATGGGGCCACTGGCCCCACTACTGGTTAAGCCACCCTGAAAAAGAAGGGAAGCTTTCATTTCACCAGCCATGGAGAAAGGAGTTCTGGTCTTGGATTGGGCTGCCCTTTATGTTTCCAGTAGTTGTATTTTCTTTCATCTTCTCTGCTATTTTGTGCACACTTTGTGGCCCTGGTCCTTAGATGGTATGAATCTAAATGGCTTCTTTCATATCAGGTGAGCATTTGACTCTATCCTTTAGCTTTGATCCAAAATTTATTGAGATAACTGTAAACTGTATGTTACAACTCAGCCAAAATTGGCACCTCTACTGCTTTTGATGAAGACATTCAGATTAAGCCTTCTTAAGAGGAACACACCTGCGTGGTATTAGTTCTCATCAAATTCCTCTTACAGTTAGGATATGGCTGAAATCTCACAGATACATAAGTCCTTAGGAGAATAGTCCTTATGAGATTTCAACTCAAAATTGTGGGGTTTTGAGAAAAGCTATTCTGTATCTATTCTGTATCTATTCTGTATTCCCGTGTATCAAGCAGGGAAGTCAATCTAGGCCTCTACAGCAGTCTGTGTAAAAAAAATTGCCAATAAAAGACCTTTCCATGACTTTGGGGACAGAAAGAAACATAGCTAACTCAGTGGCAGCTAAAATGGACAGAAGTGTAAAGCTAGCACATTGTTTAAAACCCAGGTCGTCCATTGCCACAGTGAAATCATTGTATAAATAGAAAACTGATGTAATAATTATGGCAATCTGTCTTATCTTCCTGTGAGCAGCTGGCATTCCACTCCACAGTGCATCTGTCCCAAACTCACTTCTTTCATGTTACAGCAAATCTTGCTTGTTTTAAATCCACGTTCATGTTCTCAGAATCCCAAATATGTCTTAGAAGAGGTCTCTTTGCAAGTGCACATTGATTCATGCAGACCCTCAAGTCCACATCTGCAACAGGCAATGCTGTGTATCTGCAGCAAAGGAAAAAGGGGGAGGGAGGTGGGAATGGGTCCGCAAGGAAGTGGTTTTGCATCTGCACAAAGTACTCCCTTCTTCAAACAAATGGCAACATGAAGCTGGTTTGTCTTACTCCTGTGGCCTTTTTGTAGGGATTAAAGGCGGCCATTAACTTAACAAGTCAATAAAAGAAGGTGCTGTTATGAACCACCTAGGGCCCATAGCCCATCCAGGGGATTTTACAGTTAGTTTTCTTCCTGAATTCCACTAGCTCTTATGCAATGTCAGCTTTGAAAGCAAGAACAGGAAAGAGACCTTTCCCATTGATGACTGTACTGTACAATTTGGATTTTCCAGTATTCAGTTCATGGGCATTAGTAGCAAAGTACAGATGGCGACAATGAGTTATGTGTTTGGATAGTACTCTGGCGATAGGGGAGAGGTGGGTGGGTGAACTTAAATGGAAAAGTTTCTATCAGAAAGTTCAGTCCTATCAAAATTAAAGCTGTTTGTAAAAATACAAGGTTTTGTTTTAAATTTACTTCTGGAGAAAATGAAGGGAAAGTTACAGCTAGGTGTCATTTTGACATCAGCACAACAAAAACGCTCAGTATTTGCTTTTGAAAGGCTATTTTACTTCAGAATTGAAAGATTTGAGGCTTGAGCACTATTAGATTTTCCTACAAAATTATAAGCGAGTCAAAATAGAGCAGTCAATTTGTGTTCATGTTGTCAACCCAAGGTATTTGAGAAACCCCAAAATGATTTTTCCTCAGGATTTTCTTCTTGAAAAGTTCAAAATGCCAGAGTTGGCTTCGGACATGGAATATAAATTTCAAAATCCTCTGTGCAATAGGTTTTCCGTTCTCCTCTGCTCTACAGCAATGCCCTTTCTGGACAGCTAGGATAGCCCGCTGATTTGGGCACTAGCCTGCCACTTGGGGTGAGTTCAAGCTCCTGCTTTTTCCTCAAACTTTCTATACCACAATTAAGCACATGATTTGGTCTTTCTGTGCCTCAGGCTATAGAAATCATTTCCTGCAGGATAAAAAGAGACAGGATCCTGTTGAATATGCTGGCCTGGTACAGACATTACACTTTTATGGGTATCAGAGTTTGGAAATGGGTCTATACCTGTAACAGAAGTTCAGCGTTCATAGACTGGTTTAAATGTGGCAGAACCCAGTCTAAGATTTGTGTCTCCCACCAAAGGGTGAATGTGTGCTCTGTTCACTGCCAATCTAAACTTCAGTGCTTGCAGAAAACCGTACAACTTTGATTCCACATTGGGCTTTTTGAATACCTGTACCTAGCCCCTGTGTTCACACTGTGAACCCATGGTACCATGAAAGCTAACCTGCAGTTCTTAGCACTCAATGAAAGCATTGTTACGAGTTTAGCTTTTACTTCCTGTGGAGTAAGAACATAGTATCCCATAGTAAAGTCCATAGTACGCCCATAGTAAAATCTATTTGATGCATAGTAAAGTCGATTTGTTCATCGTGCATGCTATCAGTTCTGCATTTATTTACTAGGGATGACTGTAATTTCCCTATATCACAGGAGAAATACTTTAAAGGAATACGAAGAGACAAACTCTGACTAGGACTCTGTCTCATAACATCTGCAAGGCTTGAGAAGAGGGAAAATGCAATGCTTCACGCCCATCTCTGTAACGGACATATGCCAGAAAACTGACTTTTGTTGTGTTCTGCACAAACATTTCCCATAGTTTTTTCGTCATTCTTGTTTATTTTAAAAATGTAAACAGGGATTTCTCTTTCTTTTGGGACAAATATAATTAGGATTATGCAGTTCATGCAAATATGGAAATAGAAGAATCATAGCCAAGGCAAGATTTATTTTGTTTCTGCAAAATAAGGACAGATTTAAAAGACAAAACAGATTGTACTGTAATGTCCTTTTTTATAATACTTGCCATGTGCAAATGCAATCAGAGTAAATATGAATATGTTTGCATAATTTACATTTTACGACATTAAAGACAAATCTTGTAATTTGTTCTCAGATATACAGCTGCATTCAGCTTTGAAGGGACTCTCCTGGCTTCTAGGCCTAAAATTAGATTCTAAATCTTGATCCCACTGATCAAGAGGAGTTTTGACTGTTGACTTTGTTTATTGCTTTAAATGCCATTTTTAATGTAGGGTAAATTTTGGGCCTTTCAACCTTGAAATTGTCCCTTAGAAGAGAGTTTTTGTCTAGCTAGTAGTGGAACTTGGTAAGACAGAGAGAAAATATTTAATTACACTGCTCAAGATTTGATTGTGGTGTGATTCATTCTGGGAACACCAGCTATCAGTTTAGTACGTATTTATGAGGATGGCTGGGGGCCCAACAGGAAATCAGACATGAATCTCTAAAAGAAGGGCAACACTCCAAGTTACCAGAAATTAACTCATATATAATGTATAGCTGGAGCAGATAGAAAAGTTATAGCATTCCCCAATTCAAATGGCAACCATTTGAATCCTGTTCCAAGGCTACAAAAGATTTCTAATTATACACGCGGATATCTGCTTGTATGTAGCCAGACAATGCTTTTGTGTTGGGAGCTCAGCGCACGTGCAGAGTCAGGGAAGAACCACCTGGTATATGGCTTCTGTATATTATTCTGGCTTCAGGTTGAGGCCCTATCCATATCCCTAATGTATCCCTGCCATGAGGGGGTACAAGGTGCTGCCCTTCGTGTTGTTCTTACCTTGGTAGAGCCACCAGGTTTATTCTAAATATAAGCCCTGCAATTGCTATGCTCTGGCCGCGTCTACATGAGATGCTGGCTGCCCAGTAGCGTCATGTCACGCTTTCTACCATGAGATGCTACTGCGCAGTAGTTACGGACTACTGCACCACCTGCATCTTGTGCAGATGCAGCCTCTTTAACTGAACTCTGGCTTGCGCTGCACATTATATGTGCCTCCAAAACTGTCAGAGGGACTGAAGTTTAATAATCAGGGGGAGTAGTCCACATGCATAAGTGAGTGCATCCTCACACAGCCTTATCCCCTTTGGACTGCTACCAGCAGCAATAACGACAGTGCAGAGGGCATAAAGAGGCCATGTGTAATTGCCTCAATTTTTAGCAGGAATCATCTGCCTATGGCGCCAGAGGCAGGAAAGTGAGGGCTTGCTGTTTTTGTCTGTTTGGGGAAAGTTAGTCTATATTCATGCCTGAAGCTGTCATTCATATAGAGCAGTCACATTTTCTAAACATAGTGTCGCAGAAAATCTGTGGCAAATTTAAGTGGGACCTAGAGACATTTGCTAATATCTATGAAATATCCCTGGGAATCTCAAGGATGGTTTTATAACTTCTTCCCTTGTCGCTTTTATTGCCTTTACATAGTAAAAACAGAATTACAATACCACCATATAAGATAAACAGATGCATCAGTAGACAGTAAACAAGAAAGGACTGCTTTACTAGCACAAATAAGCGTGGAATCACAATTGGGGGAAATAGATTTGGACAAAGAGCAATAACCAGTCAAAGCAAGAAGTGGATGCGAAGTCACCCCCAGTATTTATAACATGCAAGACAATTCTTTTCAAAGCAACCGTAAGAAAATAATATTTCCTACATTCTTCCTGTGCTGCTGCTTTGGTAATTCCTTGCAGCTGAGGATGATTGTCTTCCATGACTGTCCTATTTGTGGGTTCGAATATGACTGATGAAGCCAATCTAAGATTGACAGACTCTGTTGCAACTCAAGCACATGGTGAGTGGCTCTGGATTCTTGATTCGGTCAATGACACACTGTTTCTGCCGCTCCCCCTTTTCTGTCTCCCGTTATCGTTGTAAAGTTTCAAAGTACTGAGATCCTTGCAGCAGACTCTTCCTTCATTTGGGATAGTCCTGGGTGATAGTCTCCCATAAGTTGACGGCAGTATTGCATTTTTTTCAAGTTGGCTTTGAGGGCATCCATACAGGACAGTGGGGATCACAACTGCTTGATAAACTATGATTTGGGTTTTGGATGTGATGTTGCAATCTTTGAACACTTGTTTCATCAGGTATCTGAAGGCTGCACTTGCACATTTGAGACAACGTTGGATATTTTCATTGATATCAGCCTTCTGCGAGAGATGACTTCTGAGGTACAGGAAATACTCAGTGTCCTACAGAGTCTCACCATGAATCTGCATTACCAGAGCTGGGGACTACTCCTTAAGAATTTGTTGGTGGACACCTTAGTCTTCTGAATATTAAGTGTCAGTCCCATTTTCTTGTATGCCTCAGTAAACAAAAATGCTCCCTGTAAACTTCACTTTGTCTGAAGTAATGGAGCATGTTGGAGGAAGGAGGAAGACTGTACATAAAGCTTTTTGGATTAACTTTTTTTTTGATTGAGGCTATCATGTCACAGGATGTTCTGCCTTTCTGTTTGACTAGAAAGTAATATGCACAGGTTTGGGGCCTGGTTTTCCTGTCACTTACAGCAGTCCAACTTCACAGAGGCCAGTGGAATTAATTCCTGGTTTCCCTTAGTGTCTAAGGGAGGAGTTTCTGGTGCTTTAGAATACGTCAATGCTGGAGTCACTGTGACCATGGCTTCCCTCCTGACCTTAGGTCCACCACCCTTTCACTGTATGAACCAAGACTAGATAGACTTAAATAGCTTTGATAAACTCCGAATGAGCACCTACTGCCATACTCAAGGTCTTTGTCTTGGTTAAGCCTAAGAGCAGCACAGGGGAGGGGGACCCTTTATTCTACTCTGAGCCATTTGGGCCCCCCTGGAGAAATGCTCTCTGCCAGTGACTAGTGTGGCCCAGTGAGAGTGAGTGGGTGGACTTATTTTCTCAGTGGCAGTCAAAAGGTCAGGAGAAAAGCCTTGTAGATATGTCCTATTGCTGCCATCTAATGTAGGTGTCCCTAACTTAGCTTTACATTAGCTGACTTGGGCAACAGGAACGGTATAGCCACAGTAGCCTGGAGCTCAGGACCATTTTCAAAGCAAAACTTGCTGCTTTTCAGCTGCTTTTTCACAGTAACAGAGGCTGAAGCACAAACAGAATAATTTTCCATAGATGAATGAAAAGAAGAGAAAGAAGAGGGGAGGAGAAAGGATGAGAAGGAATAGGTGATGAATCAAAATGTGGAAGAAGGCAGACTCCTTTACAGGCAACTTTGATGCAACCTTTAATTTTGTAAGTAGCACCTAGGAATTACAGTTATAAGTGTACGATAGATAGATAGATAGATAGATAGATAGATAGATAGATAGATAGATAGATGTAATTATTAGGCCTGTACGAAGTGGTTAGTATTCTCTTTGGATTCAGATTTGGCCGATTCGGGGGACAGTGATTTGATTCAGTGATTTGAATCACTGTCCCAAATCTGATTTAGAGATTTGGCTGCCGCCAAATTGGCCGAATCTCTGAATCAAAGAGGGCACATCCCCCGGCCACTCTCCCAGTCCCATCCATGGCTGCCATCCCTGGCCCCAGACTCCCAGGTCTTTAAAAAAAAAAGCACCCAGTCCCTGGCTGCCGCTGGGGGGGGGTTTCCCCCCACTTCCCCACACTGTGTGGGGGGCTCTGTCATGAGCCCCCATCCCCTGCCTGCTCTCCCAGCCCCAGTGTCCCGGCTCTTTAAAAAAAACAAAACAGCCCTGCACTCACCGGCTGCTGCCAGGTTGGGGTGGGGGGGGGTGAACTCTGCTGCCTCCCACTGCCCTGCACTGCATGGAAGGCTCTGTCATGAGCCCTCAGAGACCCCAACAGCTGCTGCAGCAGCTGGTGAGTGTGGGGCTGGAGTTTTTCTGAAGAGACAGGAGCTGGGCTGGGTGGGGCAGCCATTGATGGGGTTGGGAGAGTGGGTGGGGGTTGGAGGGGGGCTCAGGGGGCTGTGGGAGCAGGTAAGGAATGGGGCCTGGCAGGAGTCCCCCATGGTCCCCTCCCCCCATGCCTCTCCCCCTTACTTACCAGCATGGAATCTGGGTCCAGCTCCCTGTGACAGCAAGTGAGGACTGCTTGAATCTCCAAAGCTGTCTGAATCTTTTCCAAATCTATTCAGAGAGCTTCAAATAGATTCAGACCTTTTTATTAGTCTCCTAATTTGATTCAGATTCGGAGATTTGGCCGCCAAATAGGGCCTAATTTCCTCTGAATCAAATCAGCACCTGAAGGTTCACACAGCCCTAGTCATTATCTCTCTATCATTTTCAGGATCTATGGGGCAATAGTCATAGTCAAGGAAGTAGATACTTTAGGCACAGGAGAGAGAGAGAAAGAGAGATAGATAGAGAGAGAGAGAGTGAGAGAAGGAAAGCAGCAACTTATTGTCCTGTACAGGCTTTCACCAGAAGAAGGCACTGCCACAGTCCACAGTGTTAAGTACTGGAGCAAATTACTGAGAGAGGTGGTAGAAACTCTTATGACTGGAAGTTTTAAAGGGGATGATTCTGCCTGGAGCAGGGTGTTGGGCTTGATGTCTTACTGAGTTCCCTCCCAGACCCTTTTTCTTTCTGACTCTGGACGACTCCTGAATATCCAGATGGGGAAGTAGCCTCTTGATGGGGAACTGGAGACTCTGGAGGAGAGTTGTAATGAAGTTTACAGGTCCCACTTGAAGACGACAGAGGAGCATGAAGGATGGGTCTGGATATGTTCTGGTCCTCTAAACAAACATAGATTCATAGACGTTAGGGCTGGAAGGGACCTCGGAAGATCATTGAGTCCAGCCCCCTGCCCAAAGGGCAGGAAGTCAGCTGGGGTCATAGGATCCCAGCAAGATAAACATCCAAATGTCTCTTGAAGGCGTTCAAAGTAGGTGCTTGAACCACATCCGGCGGCAGTCTATTCCATGCAGGAGTGAGTCCAGTGTAAGCTGCTGTGAGCAGTGTATGTAGCCCAAAGCTTCAATTTACACCCAAGCTTACAACCAAAGCAAACTAATTATTTTTAAAGATACAGGCACAAATTATCAAAGCAAATGTTGGGCACTCTAGAAAGGTGATTCAAGGTGACCCTGTGCGCAGATATGGATGTTTGTACTGCTGTATAGAGATAAAATACCCACAAAGGTCATGAAAGAGTTTGAGGGATTAACTTGTACAGAAGGTCTGTAAAACTTGTGGGCACACATGAAGCAAAATGATTCTATTTCAGATGAGTCAAAGACCATGGCCTCTTTAAATGTTATTAAGTTAATAATTATGTGAATTTGGAGAGTGAACTGTGTATACACTTCAAATGGGTTAATGATATGAGAATTCATGCAAAATTGCTGTGTTGATTTTATGTTAATGGATGTTTGACTATAAGCTGAACTATTAACCAAAGATAAGTGGAACTAATGCTGCAGCATTACTATAGAAATATAATTGAAAGGAGGCCTTTTGAATGGCAAAGAGATTTGCTCTTCTAAACGAGCTTGGAGTGGGCCAAAGTAAATAGAAGAATCTGTTGGAATAAAAAAAGGGAGATGTTCTTTAACCCTGGGAAGGGATTTATTTGGGAGGAAGATTTAAAAGAAGCAGTTACTGCTTGGATAAAAGACCCGGGGAAGAATGTAATCAATTGCCAGTATGGTGGGAATGCTTCAATCCAGACTAGTTAATCCATTAAGGCCAGTGGTGATAGTTTAAATGGCATCAAACAGCCTTAAGGCCAGGATAACTGGTCAGTGGCAAATTCTTTAGCATAGGGGTATCCTCTGCTTTTATAGCGCCTCAACCACAGTTCATATGCCACCACCCTTTTGGCCCCAGATTTAAGGCATGTGTCTGGCCAAGGAAAATGATTGGATATCTCTGTACTGCTACCATTCCCAACTGCCCAAATAGTCAACCTGGCATAAAGTAGAGCAGCCCTGAGAATGCTTTACTGTATATCAGCAGCTGGGCTACTGAACAGATACCCCAGAATCAGTGATGTGCAAAGGTGATTACAACCTACATCGACATCCTCTCTCCCCCCATTCTAGTTCTGTGCTCAATGCAGTGTGGCTGGTGCAAAGGATCTGGCAGTGACAGTGCAAGAATTGCTTATCTTGGGTCAAAGGGGCATAGCCAGAAGCAGTGATGTGGAGGTGAGCAAAAGGAAGCATGAATTGTCAGGATATTTTTCCAATGAGTTAGATCCTGTAGAGGGTGGAATTGCTATAACTTGAATCATTTAAATACAAATTGGGCAAAAGCCCCCCAGGAATGTATTCTTAGGAGTGTTCCTGCTTTGGCAAGCAGGCGACTTGGAAGTGTAATGGGTCTTCCCAGCTCTTTTCATGGTTTATGGGTGTTATGGTTAAAAATAGAGTTGGTACATGGATCATTTAAAATAGGGGAGAAAGTAGCATGTGAGCACTTAATTCTTTTAAAGTAATTGGCATCTAGAGGCAAGTATAAATTTAATGTCAGCCTGTAACGTTGGCAGTTCTTTATTACCAGGCCCTTGCAATTCGGGCTGTGAGATGCAGTAGATACAGTACCAAAAACCAGAGTTCTAGTCTCAGCTCTGACTAGCCAGTCAGACAAGTCTCCTCCCTTCTCTGTGCCTCAGTTTGCCCATCCTAAAATACCGATAATTATAGCTGCTTCCTTCCTATTGTACTTTGAGCACTATTGGTAAAGATTTGGCTATTATGATGATGACTGCAAGAGGAGCCCTGCTATTCTTAAGGGAGAATGCATTAACCTTGCTACCTATGCAAAGTCAGGGACGGGCTTTAAAAATGTAAATGTAATTAACAGTTATGAAAAATGGACATTGATTGTAAGGTGGAACTGCCAGTGCTCTCTTTCCTACTCCTGCATAACAGCTGACACAACAGTAGCTACTTCTTTAAACTAAAAGGGCCTGATTCAAAGCCTACTGAAGTTTATGGGCATCTTTCAATTGACTATAATGAGCTTTGGATCAGGTCCCGAAAGAATACCAGAGGGGGAAAACCACTTTCTTAAGCAAATAAATAAATCACTGATCAAATTTTCAGGGCAAGCAGTACATTATCTATATGGCACTTGCTAGGCGATTAAAATGATCATCCATAAAATAATGCCACTGATGTCTAAAGAAAACGTAAATAAAGCCTTAATCACAGCTTTCATCATTCCTTTGAGGCTTGACTACCAGAGCTACAAACACAAAATAGTAGTGCTCGGATGTTTGGAAATTAAGTTAAATGATTATCTAATCTTATCTCACCGAGTCATGATGATAAACTGCAATGTACACATTTCTGTAATTTAATACTATCAGTCAGTGTTTCAAGGTCAGGTTTTATTTTTTTTCTCTCTCAAGCATCATAAAAATATGTGCCTGGAAGAAATTAAAGTTTCTTTCTGTTAGGGAGTGTAGGGAAGTATAAGGTACATTATTTAGCAGAATAAACATGTATGTTGCTTATAGTCCTGAAGAAATTCCTGTATTGTTGAGGCAGATCTTACCAAACAATGCACCCAATGCTGAGGCTTTCGCTTACAAAGAGTCAAATTTCCACAAGTTCACAATAGTTAGTGCATTTAGAAATGCACGTTTGTGCACGCAAACAGATGTCTGAGTAACAGAGAATATTCTGGGTCGTGAGGCCTAAACCTGTGAACCTTTTATCCCATTGTCTGTGTACAGATTGAATAAAACTTGAGCAAGCTTCCTCAGATTTCACTTGTACTGGCATGAAATGTTCCCGTCGCAGGAACTTCTAATCCTTTTATTCACCTAACATGAGAACAGCTTTAACTCAGCAGCTTCACTGTTGGCTCAGCCAGCGAACCTAGTTGTGGTATTAGCAGTGCCGTGGCAAGGAAGTTTGGCTCCTGGGGCAAAGCCCGCAGTGGCAGCCCGCCCACGTCCCGTGCACAGATCTGGGGAATGCTTGGCTAGGAGTACACATAGCAGCGGAAGCTGCCCTCCCTCTGTCCCCACGTCCCCACAAACAAGCCACTCACGGCTCCATCCCATGCCCTGCCCTGGCTGGGCAGCACCCGTTGGTACCCCTTTGCTTTGGTGCCCAAGGTAATTGCCTTGCTTGCTGCCCACCCCCACTACAGCACTGGGTATTAGAAACTATGGGTCAGGTTAAGGGACTGGTTCACAAAAGCAGCTGCACAACCTGAATCTAAGTGACCTGTTTCACAAAGGTAACCTTGCTACCTATCAGCCAATCTTGGCTCTGTTAAGAAGTAAATGGAACGACCAATAGCAGTTCTGCTAATAAAGGAGAGTTGGCCTGTCTCTCATGAGTAGGGTATGGCTGGGGCTTTTGCTTCCCTTCTCTGGCTCTTTAGGAAAGAGATCCACTTCCTTCCCAACTCTGCCAAAACCAGTCTCTCCTCCACAGACCCCAGCCCACACTCTGTGCTGGGCTGCGGGGAATCCCTTTCTGTGGAGATTCTGTCAAAAGTTGTGTAGGGCCAAGGAGGTGATCCTCCCCCTCTACAAGACACTAGTCAGGCTGCAGCTGGAGTACTGCATCCAGTTCTGGGCACCCCACTTCAGGAGGGATGTGGACAGCATGGAGAGGGTCCAGAGGAGGGCCACTCGCATGATCAGGGGGCAGCAGGACAGGCTCTACGAGCGGAGGCTACATGACCTGAACCTGTTCAGCCTCCACAAGAGAAGGTTGAGGGGGGACCTAGTGGCCATTTACAAACTAGTCCGGGGGGACCAGCAGGCATTGAGGGAGTCCCTGTTCCCCCGAGCACTACTGGGAGTGACAAGAAATAACGGTCACAAGCTGGCAGAGGGTAGATTGACGCTAGATATCAGGAGGAGCAACTTCACAGTCAGGGCGGCTAGGATCTGGAACCAACTTCCAAGAGAAGTGGTGCTGGCTCCTACCCTGGGGGTCTTCAAAAGGAGGCTAGATGAACACCTTGCCGGGGTCGTTTGACCCCAGTACTCTTTCCTGCCATGGCAGGGGATCAGACTTGATGATCTACTTAGGTCCCTTCCGACCCTACAAACTATGAAACTAGGGTCCAAATTTTCAATTTTTTAAAAAATCAGGCAAAACAATTTAAAAATAACAGTAGGGGGATTTTTCTAGGGATAAGCCAAGCAGGTTGCTTACCCTGGATCTCAAAAAATCATGAGTCAGGCCTTTGTGAATCATGAAACCATGTATTTGTTTCATGCCTTCGAGCCTTTCTATGCAGTCATAAGGGGCAGAACCGCCTTCCCCCTGTTTTTTTTAAAGAAAGCTGAAATGTTATGAAATAGCCTGGTTCCAAACCGCAGGACTTTAAAGAATGCTGTCAGTAATGAGATTTGTGAGAAAAATCAAGTGAAATAGCAGTTCTGAATCAAGCTGTTTGTTTGATGCCAGTATTCCCATGAATAAAGGGGGTTTTGTGTTTTTAAAATGAAAACATTTTATGTGCGATCAGGGGAAACATCAGATCAACTAAATTACCGGTATAGAGGTCTGCAATGACCAAGATGACCCGACTCACCTCCTCAGCTGCAAGTTTAGTGTGCATCCTGTCATGCTACTTCATTCAGGGTTTGGGACATTTGGTCTTTGTCATTCCTTTCTGAGTGGCGGGATAGGTAACATTCCCTGGGTTAAGAAGATCAAACAGTTTTTCATCAGAAAGGGAATCCCTGCATGACTCCAGTACAGTAAATAGAGTTTTTTTTCCTCCCCCTTCATAAAGAAAAAGGCAATTTATGTCGTCATCCAGACTAAATAATAGTTTTGAAGCTATCCGAGATCATGTTTATTATTACAGCTATATTTAGACCATTAGGTCCTACTGATTCCTGAAGGGCAACCTTTTGGTTGGTACAAGGCTGTTTATGCTTTGCTAGCTACTCAGATAGTATCTGTCAATGGTTTAGGTCTTCTATTCGTTAGTGAAATGTTTATCTACTGCTACCTATTTCTTCCTGGATCCTGCAATCAGTCTCCCTTGGGCAAACCTGATCATAGGATAAGGGGCCATGCTCAGTATTTGTAAATTTTGTATGATTTAGGCAAATTATTTACAGGCATTAGCATGAATATAGAGTTATCCCATACTGACCACCACAGCTTGTGACCAGTTTATTCAAAGAGCTGTTTCAAGGAACAAAGGACAGATGATCCATCAGCACTGATCACCAATAGGAGTTGTGATTCCATCTCCTATTTGTATCTACCCCTAATGCTTTTCATTATTTACACAATGCATTTGGCTACATTCACCTTTGCTTCATGATTTGATAACTATTTCTTTCTAAGAGGAGAATAACAAATGGTGAATAATGAATGGCAAACAGGATCAATGCTGCAGGGAAGAACCATGACAATTGTCCTGTGCATGAACTCCATGGAAACCCAAATTAATTTCTGTTGTTAATGCACCAGCCAGGAAGACAGAGTTCTAGCAGTGGAAGAGAAGGTGAAAGAAGTAAGTGGTAATAAAAGAGGGAGCATGTTTGTCATGGAAGGAAGATTGTTCCAGGCATATTAGGCAGCACACCAGCTCTTTTACACTAGATGTCTGAGCAATATTCTGTTCTCAGAAACATCAGCATAAAAATGGAGTTATCCTAAACTGATACCCTGAGCCTAATTTGGCTCCCAATCTCCTTAATGGAATAGAATGGAATAGCACCAATGTATGGTTTGATTGCATCTAGGGAACGCTGAGTATGGGTGTGGTGTATAGCTGTAATTTTTGTATCAAATATATTTGGCTTGAGAAAAATGATCAATAGATCTTGGGCAATCTATACTATCCATATAAAATGAGTATCTGGAAATGCCTGAGACGTGTGTGCATGCGTGCATGTGTGTGCGAGAGTGTGTGTGTGTGTGTGCGCACACGTGTGTGTGCACCAGCAAGTCCAGGTATTCATGCCTATTTGTATTTCTGAAGGGAGAGTTCTGGAAACAAAGTGTGGGTCCGATTCTCCTTTCACTTGTCCAGAGTAAATCAGGAGGAAGTCCACTATAATCAGTGTAAAACTGAGAGTTCCTGAATAACCTCTTCTGACGAAAAGGATTTGTTGGCAAAAGAATACCAGTTTTCACCTGTAGGTAGCAGCAAAGTGTGTGCTTTTTATTAATAAATATTACCCAGTTTATCCTTTGTTTTCCACAATGGAAATTTCCCAGTGTGATAAGCCAATGTATTGAGATCAGTGGCAACAACCTTGTTTCCGCCAGCCAGTAGGATAGCGAAAGGGTGTTGTTTCTTTACATTTTTGTCCCATGGATGTGAGTTCTGTCAACGTGACTTCAGAGTACCTGAAGTGGCATTAGATGCTGCAGTAAATGAGCACATCACACCGCCTTCGTGTTTTATTAACGTTCCCACCTCTTTCCGCAGATCCAGATTTTTTTGCCCATACACTGAACAGAGCCTAATTCCACAGGTAGTCCCATTGAAATGAATGGGACTTAGACACGGGACATGAAGCCCACCAAATGCCGATATCTAGCATTAAGGGCTGATCCAAAGCCAGTGAGTTCCATGAGAGCCTTGCCGGTTATTGTAATGGACTATGGGTTAGATTCTTAATTTGCAGTCTGCCTGGACAACTAAACACCTGTCAAAAGCCTTCCCTGATACCCCCCAGAATATATCATGTTTTGTCAAGTGCACAAAATCCTGTCCAATCTGGAGGGAACATCTGGCTCTGGGTGCAGCTCCACATGAAGCGGCTTTGATCTAGAGGATGGAAGCAAAACAAGAAAGAAGGAAGCACCGTGCCATAAATTTGGACTCCAACTCAGACAACATATGGATCTATGAAACTTGTAACAAGCTGTGTCACTCATGAATTGGGCTGGGCAGCCACAAGCGGATTCATCAGGCACCTGACTAGACCTCACACGTACACCATGATGCAGAGGACTGACAGTTGCCTACACCGTATATATGTCAAGTAAATGGGTGTTAAACTTAAGTATTAAGTAACAGTGGAAGTATGCAAAAAATATGACACCACATACAGTCCTGCAGTGAGAAATGAACTCTCATTAATATGATGCTACCACATGCTACAGAAATTAAATAAAACTTTTTAGCAGCTGGTACTCTAGGAGTAAAATTCCTGTACTGGATATAAAGGTAAGCAAAAAAAAGCCAAACACACTGTAAATCATGATTGTTCATTTGATTATTTGAAGGAGATGAGGAAAATGTGGGAAACAATTTTTCCTCAACATTTCAATGAAAAGAATATCCTGCTTTTTCCATCAGAAAACACTTTTGCTGAGTCTCATCCAAAAGCCTGTAAAGGTGGTCATAGCATTAAAAATATTAGAAATTGATGGAAATGTATTTAAAGTAATCTGTTTTGGTCAGATGTTTTGGATGATATTTGTACTCATGTACTCTAAATATTTAACTCCAAGTTGGTTCATAACAATGGGCAATGTGGTCAGAATGCTGAAAACCTTCAACCGGACCAGACCGTGGTTGATGGATGGGGCATTTCATGTAATTCTTCATACAAATGTTATTTTCATTGACTCACTGGGCTTCAAGCCAAAAGGAACCATTAGTTCATATAAAATGACCTTCTCTATAAGGCAGGTCATTAAATTAACCCTATTACCCCTGTATTGAACCCAATAACTAAGGCTGTGCGAAATTTCGCCGGCAGTTTCATTTCGATGCTGTTTAAACTTGTTTCAAACTCGAAAGAGCGAAATCGAAATGAAACAGAGAGCTTTGAAACAGCCTTGAAATGAAACAAGGTAAGTCGAAACGTTTTGAAATTTTCAAAACATTTCACGTTTCGAAGCTCAAGCTGGGCTTGCCTGCAGGGAAACAGAAACTAAAGTAAGGAAAGGGAGGGGGAAGAGGGGAGAAGGCGGGGCAGGAGGAAGGAGTGCTTTCATTATTGACTGTGTAGCTGGCCAGTGACTGTCATCCTTCCCTGAGGTCCCCTCCAATCCCAGTGCTCTGGGGGAGGGATGGAAAAACTCCTGCATAAAAAGTAGCATTGTTTTGCTGCATAAAAAATAGCATTGTTTTGCCTGTCAGCAGCTAGAGGTGCAGGGCCCCAGAACCCAGAAGCCCCTGCACCTATCTCCTTGAAGGCTGGCAGGCTTCAGGGCCCCAGCAACTTGAGGTGCAGTTTCCCCCAAACCCCTGCACCTATCTCCTTGAAACTTGGCAGGCTTTGTGGCCTCTGCAGGGGCTAGCACGCCTTCAGTTTTGACCCCACTATGGCTTAACATATACAAGTGACATGAGTTTTGCTTTCAAGACTTTGAGGTGCAGTTTTCCTGAAACCCCTGCACCTATCTCCTTGAAACTTGGCAGCCCCCAAGAAGGGGCTACCATTCCTGCAAGTTTCATCCACATCAGGCCAGAAATGACAAAGTTATAGGCTGTTTTGAGCTTCCCCATTATAGCCTATGGGCGAAACGTCAAAAGAGCGGCGAAACAGCGAAACCATTTTGACGAAACAAAACAGAACAGTGGTTTCGAATCGAAATGAAATTCAAAATGAAACGCTGTTCCATTGAAATGTCGAAACGCAAGTCGAAATGGAACAGCGCCGTTTCACACAGCCCGACTAATAGAGTGTATCTGGCTAAAGTGTATCTTCCAGAAAGGCATCCAGTCTTGATCTGAAGCCACTTGATAACATATTTTTCCCAACAGTTTATCATTCTGGTGCCTAAAAAAGATTCTAGACATTGGTTTCTTGTCATGCTTTTCTCCATTAGATAAAAGAGCTCTTTGGTACATAACATTTGCTCACCATTAATGTACAAATACACAGTAATTAAATTGCCTCTTGGTCTTTTTTGTGATAAATAGATTATACTCTTTAGGTGTTGCACTTTTGGGCATATTCCCCAGTCACTGAATTATTTTGTGCTTTTTCCATTTTTCAACTTCCTTCTTTTAAATGCAGTCACAGAGGTGGATGCAATATGACAGTGTGGTCTCTCCACTGCTGTATAGAGAGGTAAAATCACCTTCCTACTGTTATTCATTTCTCCCCTCTTTACCCATCCATGGATCACTGTAGCCTTTTTTTTTTGCCGTGGCATCACAGAGAGAATGTATATTCAGTTTTTTTGTCTGTGTTGACCCATAGATCTTTTTCATAGCCATTACCTTCCAGGACATTGTCCCTGGTTGTGTACAAATGGCCTGCATGTCCTGTTTTTAGGTGGTTATCATTGCATTTAGCTTTGTGAAAATTCATTTTGATTGAATCACACAATTGAGACAGTTCTATATGTCTGTCCTGTCCTCATGGGTATTTATCCCTCAGTCAACATTCGTGTTATCCACAAATTTTATCATCCATGCTTTCATATCTTCTTATAGATCGTTAATGCAAACATTGAATTACATCAA
This sequence comes from Alligator sinensis, assembly GCF_000455745.1. Lineage (NCBI taxonomy): Eukaryota > Metazoa > Chordata > Crocodylia > Alligatoridae > Alligator > Alligator sinensis. The sequence continues at coordinate 20,007 of NW_005842677.1, read as the reverse complement.
TTCCTTCACAATCCCACCAGACATACCCCCCCTGTCTGGGTTTTTTTTAATGACTTCCCTTTGACCATTGGTTTTTGAGATCTGCCAGTCAGCTCTTTCTTAAGCCAAATAACACAGGCCCTATTGATTTTGGATAGAGATAATTTTTAATCAGCACACTGTGAGATATTAAATATAATGCCTTACTAAAGGCTAAGTATATTGTATCCAGGCAGTTATCATTATATCAGCCAAACTTGTAATCTCATCAAAGAATGAAATCAGATTTGTTTGACAAGAACTAGTTTCCATAAAACTACATTTATCAGTGTTAATTATGTAGCAATCCCTTAATTCTTTACCCAATGATCCTGTATCAACTTTTTCATTATTTTCTGAGACCGAGAACAAGGCAACTGGCTTAAAGTTATCTGGGCCATCCTGGTTTCTGATTATTGACACAGAATTACCACTCTAGGGCCATCTCCAGATGAGCATGGACATTTGGTTCCCTGGGGACAAGTAGCAGTGGTGCACCTTGTGCCACTGCTACTTGTCCCTGGGGAATGCCTGTGCCACATCCACTTTGGTGCACAACCAGTTACCCTAGGTAGGGTAGGAGTGACTGAGACCAGCACTGGGCTGCCCCAGCATCCTTACCTGGGGCCCTGGGAGCCTCCTGGGGCTGTAGCAGTCTCTAGGTGGCCCAGCTCCACTTTTGAGCTGCATGCACTGCCTATGCATGCGCTGCTTCACCTTTTTTCCCCCTGGGTTTTTTTGACCCCTGAATATCCAGGGGTCAAAAAAACCCATGGGAAAAAACAGCAGAGCAGTGCACACTTGGGCAGCGCTCCCTTGCAATGTGGAGAACATCTGGATGTGCAGTACGTGGCGCCGCAGACATGTTTGATGTGCCATGTACTACACAACCCCACTCATCTGGATGCAGCCTAGCAGTTTTTAATTTTTTTTTAATTTCTTCAGTCTTACTAGATGTATTAAAAATTGACTTTACAGGTCAGAGGTCCTCGCAGCTAACACTTACAGGATGACTGGGTTCAAGCTGTCCAAGCCTGATGATTTCAAAATGTGTATCCCTAGTACATATTGTCTAACATCCTTTTCAGTTACTAATGGAGTGGAAAGTATTTCATCATTCTCCTCTGTCACTATTACCTCATCCTGCTTCTTTCAAATTACAGGAAAGACATATTTATTGAGCCCTTCTGTCTTTTGGCTAACAGTAATAATTGAACTGTTTCCATCTACTACTATGCTGATGCCATTTCTCCTATCTCTTTTGCTCCTGAGAGACTTAAAACCCACCCCCTCCTATTTTCATTAGTTCTTCCAGCCATGGATTTTTCCTTGCTGCCTATAGCATCCTTATCAATTTTCTTCACATAATTACTTCAAATTTAGATCAATTGCTATCTGTTCCTCCCCTTTCCCATTTGTTATACATTGCTTTTTTATTTCTAATTGCTGCCTTCACTTTGCCACTGAACCAGAATAGGCTTTTAGCCAGACTCTCTCTTGTTGAGGATTTTTCACTGCTTTATAAAATAGTTAATTATTTCTTGGTGCAGAGACTAGAACCCAGGTCTACCAAGTGAATGTACTAATCATCAGGCTATAGCGTCAGTCATGTTCTCTCTAGCCCACGTATTTTTCTCCAGTTAAAAAGAAACTAGAAGATTAACTAATATGACAGGGGCCTGGCATTATATTATTCCGTTTAAGATCCAAACAAAGCTAAATACAGCTTTATTGGAATGTGCACTAATTTGCTAAATTATATATTAGGTTAAAAAACCCACAACAAACTAGGCAAAAAATGTTGTTTCATTAGTCCTCTAGTCATAATAATTAAATGTGCATGTCTTATTCAGATTTGTAATACGAAATCTAGCCTTCTCAAGCATCCAGGACTTCACTGTTATTCATTTCCACACCTGAGTTAATGTTTACCTGAGTTAAAATTACTACACCTGACTTAAGGTTTTTAGCTAAACTAAAAACAGTCTGCAAGGTGGTGAAATAGAAAAGAGATATTCTCATGATTCACCAATAGACAGCAAAACTCCAGAAGAAAAGATAGCTTGATTAACAGAACATCAAGACCGTTGAAAAGAAGAGCCATTAACATCTATGGAGTGAAGAGCAATTAGCAGGAATCGGGTAGAATATAATGAGCCATGAAGTTAATTGACACCCCCCCCCCAGCACGGCCTGCACAGAAGTGCTTCTGGTTTTCCCAGGCTGTTGGTTTTAAAGTTTGGGTGGAGCAGGAATCAAAGGTGCAGGGGTGGTGGGGCAGTGTCACTTCAACACTGCACCCCTGTGGATCCACCCCTGGCTGTGCCAAGCTATAGCAGCCCAACTCGCTGCAGTAAGGCCCAACTGCTGTAGCCGTACCCTTCACTCTGAGGGGGAGTAATGAAGAGCTGGGTACACTGGCTTCACATCCCCAAAGGACTCCTCTACACCTGGGGCTTTCTGAGGCAACATAGCTTGGTCTTCTGGCTCTTTTACAACGTGGAAGGAAAGGCTCTGGTCCGATTACTTGAACTATGGATAAAATTAGATGGGAGATGAATTGTACTCCCTGCAGCTTCAAGAAAATATGTGTGCAATCTGTGTGTGTGTGTGTGTGTGTGTGTATAATAGGTTAGAAACACTGATCCCCTGGAGATCGTTTCCTCTTTACCAGCACCTGTACTCCTGCCAAAGGTGATGAGACATTGAATTACTCGTATCTGTGACTTGAGGCCAGCATTTATCCGAACACCCGACAGTTCCAAGAATTTCCCAAGTATTCCACTTGTGGATGGGCATCCGTTCCCCCCTCACCGTATGCCGGAAGAATGCCTGCCTGTGGAGGAATATCAGTTTTGTGTGGGTTACAATGGAGAGTTGCACAGTGTGAATTTTCCATGTAACTAGCACTAAAAACAGCCTTAGGCAGCCCATAAGTCTTTTCCAAACAGAGCTCTTATTTAATTTAGTTTGTTGTGGAAAAGCGTAGGCATCTCTTAGACATATTTTCCATTCAGATGCATTATGTTTTATAAAGAAATATATCTGCTAAGCAGAGTAGGGGAATAATCAGTATTCTATATTTTTGAGCGTATTTTCAGTTAAATAAATAGAAGCCCTAGTGACAAATAAATAACTGTGTCTTCTGTACGCCAGAAAGTTACGAGTCTTCACAAGGAAAGTACAGCATACTCCTTTATCCATTATTAGCTATCTTAAATGGTTCAGTGATAAGTCAAGCTGGCACATAATTCATCTTTTCTAATTCTTCTAGCTCAGACAGCTAAAAGAAACGGAGCACTGCAGAGAAAGGGAAAAAGCTGGGCCCAGCTACTGAAGGCATGTTTCTGCTTGGTGAGAAATTAAAAGCGAAGTTCTCCAGACTGCAATCGGGGTCTTTTATCAGAAGCAGAGATCTTGATTGCTTGCTCAATGTTCTCTCCATGCTTGAGACTGCAGATGACATCCGTGGGAAGCCTATATATGGAGCAAGCAAGGGATGCGTGATAGGGATTGAGGTCAAGGTCAGAGTCGGGGACAAAGAAGAACCTTTGCTTAAGGGCCAATGAACTCAGTATGGCTTTATAGAGCCTCACTCTGGAATGAGAGGAGGCATGTGGGGGGCACTTCTCACATCTCCAGGCCCACACAAGGCCGTGCCCAGCATATTCGTTTAAGGTATGTTGTTCCCGTGTGATCTACCTAAATAGAAGATTCTTTTGCTGTAATTTACTCTGCTGTGGATCACGACTGACATGGATCAATCAGGTATTGATCTTTCTACAGCACTGTCAAAAGTTCATCAAGCCTAGCAGGCCACTGAGCTAACATGGCTAACACAAGGGGACGATATGGCCAGTTGCACATCCAGCTGCCTCTGACTCCCCAGCCTGAATGACCAGGTGCCCATTTATTGCTGGATCAATCGCATGCAGCGTAGAGCTTGAACTCACACCTCTAGGGAGATAACTTAACTGTCCTGCCACTGCATGCTTATAAAACATTATGTCTGTGTTTTATGCAATGGTTTTATTCATCCTAGCAAATATCAAAGACTAGGCTGTAGAATGCTTGTATGCAGCTATTAAAGGCCACTGCAAACCTCTGAATCTCTCATAATCACTATTCAACCACTCATAAGCTAGTCCCAAATTAAAGTGAGAAAAATCAGATCTTATTTTACTGACAGTTATTTTGATTACATATGTCACCCAACATTGTTTCTTCAGCTTCCTGGGGCTCAGCCCACATGTAGGCAGCTCAGCTTCTATAAGGAAATGTTCCTTCTTTAAGGTGAGATAAGGAATAATTGGCTGAGGAAGAAGCGGGAGGTAAAGATTGCTCAAGATATGCACAGTTGCTCTTATTTCCAGCTGGCTTTTATATGTTCCCCAGAGGGCCTGATCCAAGTGCTAGCCAAGCCATTGGAAAGACCTCCATTGACTCCAGTAGAGTTGGATCATCGCACTTATTAGCTAGTGTAACCAAGAAGTAAATTAAGACCATTAGCCTTGTAGGGTTGCATGTGGTTCAGTGATCTATAGTATTTGCTTCCACAGTCCCCTTTTTGTTACGTTACTTGCTTTCACCAGTTCTTTTTTCACAGCCCTTTGGAGATTTATATAATACACCACTGAATGTTACAGTATCCCAGGCTACTTGCCACTTGGAGTCTCAAACATTGCAATATACTTTGCTGCTTTGGCCGAGTTCCCTGGGAAAGCTCCAAGTCCAACACAAGCTGATAATGTCTGATGACATTTTGTGGCACCACTTCAGTCTTGAAAAGGACTGCCAGGGCTTTTCTGTGTCTCAAGTGCAGCCTCCTAATTGTGACTCGATGTTTAAATTCATTGGCAGAAGAAGTCTGCTCACTGATTTTATTTTTCTTGAACTGAAGAAGACAGCAGAATGGAGTGACAGAGAGAAACTTTCTTTTAACCCATTATAGGAGAAGAATTTTGGAAGACCAGTGTTTAGCTTTGGGCTGCTGTTTATTCACAAGGGACCAATTTCAGCCCTCAGTTACACAGAAAGGAAGAACACGGAGCATGATATCTGTAAATATTTTGTTTTGTGCATCTTGAGCCTAGCTGAAAAGGTAACGGAGTAGAATAGATGCAAACCTTAAAGCTAGAGGTGTTCTCAGCCACTTTGTGCAGGAAGTTCAGGAAAGATAGACATTTCAGAGTATTTCCGTTCTTTTGTTGTGCAATCTTCTTCTGTCTTAGGATAATCTACTTAGATACAAGAAATGTGACTTGAAATATGTCAGCTGAACCATTGTGCTTGCAAATGCTCATGTTGGTGGAGTCCTCGTTGTGCGGTTGGTGTAGTTGTTTGTGCCTGAATGCTCTGTGGTAGTGTAGTTTGTGCCCCTGCTGTTACTGTAGTTAGATCTCCCTGAAGATCTTGATGACAGACTTGGTTTGATGATGAAGGATCAGTCAGGTTTTACCTTTCCCTCTAGCTCTAGTTGGCAAGGGCTAGGGGAGTTTTGTCCTCTGTAGTGTTGTGTTCTTTTCCCAGAAGCTTCTGAGCACATATGCTCATCCAATAAGCTGCAGCCCCTCTCTGCAATGTGCAAGATATCTTGAAACTACTGGATCTGAACTTATGTGGAGTCACTGGACCTATCCTTGTTACCTCTATAAACCCAATCTAATTGCCAATTTGCAGTCTCCATCCTGACCTACAGAAAGCTGAAGATTCTTAGCATTTATGGATCAACTAGGATGGATTTTTAAGTTATTTGAAGGATTCTAGTAAATTCACTTGAGTACCGACATGATAGATGCTGTAATGTTCCCTGGACTGAATTAACTGAAGTATTGAGCTGCAGTCAGAGATGCATTTACAGCATGTGAAGGCATACCCAAACTAGTTTTCACCTAGCTAGTTCAGGTATCAGCATCAGAAAAATGCAGTGGCATAAGGTTTGGCATGAGGTGTTCAAGCCCATCTAGTTCCTCCTGGTTACTCATTCGAGCATGTCACCTGTGAAGTTTGGACTGGCCAGTGCATTTGTTGCTGTTCGTACCCAACCTAGCTGGATTGAAATGATCAAAACTTATGGCATCTGTGCTGCATTGACATCTCTGACTTCAGCGTGGGTGTACCCTGGGTGTTTCTTTCTTGTTTTGTCTTGTTCCACTTGGTTCATTGCAACATGAAACTAAGAGGGCAGATCTGCTCTGGAGTGGGTTGTAACTAAACTTAGCTGTACTACAGTATACATTCAACCCTGGAAGTTGCAAAAATCTAGAACTCTTGGTTCCAAAATGATACCTTTTATTAGACCAACTGAGAAATAAAAAAACAATAACCCTCTTTCTGCAAGCTTTTGGGCTCAGAAAGATATTTTTTTTGGAATTTCTCGGATGGTCTAATAAAAGGTATCATTTTGGAACCAAAAGTTTTAGATTTTTGCATTTCTTTCTGTCTCAGACCAACACAGGTACCACATACACGGGCAACTGGTGCCACCTTAGTCCGGGGGGGGGGCACATGCCCCCCCAGCAACCAGTCAGCGACCGGGGGAGGGGTCCCCCCTCGTCTGATCGTGCTGGCTGGGAAGCAGCTGTGGTGCTCTCGGAAGGGCCACAGCACTCCCAGAAGTGGCTGTGGTGCTCCCACTTCCCGGCTGGTGCTTGCAGGGGAGGCATCAGCGCTCCCACTGCCCCCGCTGCCTGTCGCCTAAACAGAGAGCATAGCCTGTCAGGGGGTGCACGTGCACCCCCTATGTATCACCACGGACCACATACATCCCTGAAACCCTGGAAGTTGTGAACTTAACCTTATCAGCTAAAACGGTGGCAGTACTGCAGCTGTGCTTGATTTTCATAGGTAACTTATCAGGATTCTGCACTTCTCATTGCTTGTTTCCATTATTTGGAAACATGACTTTCCATGACAATGTGATCCACAGCGTGTATACAAATCCCATGGAAAGAATGGGACCTCACAGTGTGTGTGTCCATGCATGTGTTTGAGGCCACATATAAAAAAAAAATCAGGTTTCAACATGTCATCAAGTACTGAGTTTCCTAAGAGTAGCAAGCAGTCTATAAATACTTTGAGCTCTACCTAAACAAATCTCTGATACAGATTCATGCAGTATTTTTGCATCTACTTAGGGGCATGGCATGCTTGGTGCAAAGGTAATAAACTCTTGGTTTCTAGGGGCATTTACATTGTATGTTTATTTATAAAAAGAGGTGGCAATATTTTATTATTATAATAATAATGGCAATTAGCACTATACCCCTTTCCAAAGGACATAGCCTGCCAGGTCATGGAATGTACTGAATGCATTGGAAGTGGTGCAGTTATACTGTGCTGTGGAGGGACAGGGGAGGCTGGAGGTTGAAATACACTTCCTAGGAATGGCAGAAAGACATTATGCTATGGCTCCTTGTGCTCATGCTGTAGTATGAAGGAGCATTTTGTGATTGGCCAAGGAAGGTGTGGGGACTGTGTGTCACTCCATAACTGAGTAAATCTATAGCATCTTTCTTACGGGTGATGGGAAGGGACAGCAGCTGTGGGATAGCATGGACTGTTATAGTAGCTAGGAACACCTCTACTAGCATTTGGATGTGTAAAATGCTGTCTCCATGACAACTGGGTGGAAATACAATACAGAGTTCAGCTACGTCATTTATTGCCCAGAGGAGAGAATATAGGCTTAAATGACATTGTAAAGTGAGAATGTATTTTATTTTAATTTGATCAGGTATTTGATTACTTGTTTTCAAGGCTTTTTGCCGGGTGACTATATACCAAAGTTCTTTGCATTGCAGCCCGACCAGACCCATAACGGTAAACTTGCTCAAATATCACGTATACATGCAGAAAAGTGAAAAACCTAATTAGTGTCACCTGAGATGAAAGCTCTGCAATCATGACTGCAATCTCAAAACAATTAATCATCCACCTACAGTAAGTCACTGGGTTCATTTTTCAATTTCTTCTCTAATCTCTTTTGCAGCTTGAAGGTAACTAGTGGAGCAAACAAGATGATGTAGTCAGAGAGATCCCAACTAAATACAGACAACTGGTTAATCATAGTGGGAGTGAGAGCAACTAATATAGTTTCCTGCCAGTCCCTTGTTATCATCACTCATAACTTTCTGAAATGTTCACCTCCCAGGCTAATATTTTTCAGGCTTAGAAAAGACTATTTTTGGCAGGCTTGAACTAAACTAGTTCAGCTGTTTTTGAGACTATTGTGGATAGTGGTAAAATAAACACTAGACCTGTTGCATATACATACAATGTCTTTCCATGGTATTTGGGAGTAGCTCTTGCACTGAAATGTCTTTGTGTTGAAGATGCACCATATCTGGGATGGAACTAGGCCACCAAGCAGGGCAAATATCCCTAGCAATTATGATAAAATTGGTCTAGATCTGAGCAGGTTTGGGATTCATGGGTGTGTACAGACATTCACCACATCTGGTCTATGAGCATGCAGCTTGCTTTAAGCCACGTGATCACAGTACTGGGAATGACATGTACAGGTGTTTACCAGTGCTGAAAGCTAGATGGGGAACCCAGTGTAAGAAACTCCGGGTGGGATCGAGGTGCTCACAGGTCCATAGGGGGCTAGGCATGAGGTAGGGGGCTGTCAGGTCTGTGGGAAGGGCTGGTGGGTCCATGTGGTGGGGTTGCCTGTCTATGGGTGGGGGGACCAGAAGACTGAAACCAGACTGGTCAGGGCTGGGGGGTAAGAAGAGTATCGCCCCCAGGCTGGAGCGAGCTGCTGGGCTTTCATAGCTGTGCTCCAAACAGGTCCAGATGCTCACTAGATTGAGTTAACCTGTTCCCAGTCCAAGTTAGGTCACCTTTGCAGGTGTACAGAGGGGCATTTGGATCAATCTAACCCAAGTTAGGCCGATCTAAATGTAACTTCTGTACATAACCTATGAATATTCCTCTGTATCCTGGTGTGGTGTATATTGAATGCTTCTCTCGGCTGATAAAGTGCTCAGCTAGAGGCTGCTGCTGGGCTGTCCTTTCGTGCTTTGTGAACTTAATTGCACAGTGAAAAATGTAATGAAGGAGCACAGGTCTCCCACATCTTGCTCTCATAGCACAGGGTTGGCTGCATCCTTGATGTAAGGTGTAGCGGTGCTGTTCAAGTGAATAGAGCTTGCCTGCTTTGCAGCAATGGTGGAACTGAACTTTCAGTCTTTGGCACTGACTTTTTCTGGGCAATGTCACACTAGTTTTTCTAGAGTGCAATAGTAAATGTGGTTACTGTAAAGAACAAGAGAAACCGCATCTCAAAGTCAATGATTTTTATATGCTCCCGAAGTCAGCCAGAGGAAAATGTTATCAGTTTAATCTTATGTGTGAAAATGCTTGCACCATTTTACAAGTTACTAAAGTGCCCGACCTACATTTCCATGGAGACAGAGACAAGTGTGAACTAAATGAAGAGACATCGATACAAGCAAACATAAATATTTATAACAAACCGAAGTGGAGTCTCTATTATCACTCACTAGGTTGGGGACACGTGGCTATCATCAGAAAGGACGGCAAGCAAAGGGAACAATGAGTCCAATATTAGGCTCAGCAGCTGCGGGGTCCACCCACTGAAGTCTATTCGACAGTGCAGCAGAATTTGGCCCAAGAGGTTTAAATCAAATAAAAACATACAAAAAGGTTAAATTTGGGGGAGTGCTCTAACATCTGTGCTAGACACGGCATTCTTTCCTTATATTTGTCTCTGAGATTGGACCAAAATCTTTGTTAAAACCAAACCCTGTGCTTGCTTATGGGGACTTTTGCCTGAACGAAACCTGAACAGTCAGACACCCTGTGCAATATATGATATCAGATTTCCATTTGGGTCATCAAATTATAACCTTCCTTGATAAAAAGGATTTGGCAGCCTTGTGATAAATACAAGATTCTGGATAGCAACACTCCTGATAAGTGAATTCTGACCCTGTCTTAATGCATTAATATCCTTGCAGTATAAATGATTTTTCCCCCTCTTTCCAGGGCCCCATTGAAATTTCTCACTGAGACATAAATCATTACCATATAAATGTCAGTTTTCTTAGGAAACAGATCCTCCGGGATTGTTAATTAGAATATCTTCATGAACATCTGAACCAAGCTGTAGGATGTTATGGAGTCTTGGGGATAATGATAAAATGGGCTGCTCATGTTTCTACGTAAAGATCAATGCTTGAAATATTTGGCAAAAGAATATTTCAATATGTGCTGTTCAACTGCATAAAAGTTTCTACAAAAAATGACAAAGTCAAGGAATTAAAAATACATAATTCCTGAGAAGAAGGAGGGCAAAGCGTGCAATGAGAAATTATATGGTTAGAATGCCCTAATTTGTTATCATGGCAATTTTCAGATTGCAATGTCAAAGCCCTTTATGTTTATGAACGTTCTTTGCGCTAACCTTATAACTGAGCGCCAAGGTGAATCTATCAAGCTAATTTTAGGTTTGGCTTGAGAATTGGACTTTTTCAAACCTTCTAATGATTTTGTCCATACATTAATAAATCTGCAATAAAATCCAGCATGAAAAAGACAAATAATATTTCCTCCACCGTACGAAGAGAAAATCAAATGAAGGGCAAAAATTCCCTTTCCCTCCTGTGAACCGCAGCTCCCAAAGCCAGATTTTTGGTGAGCATAAACCAGAATATCTCTACTGGAGCCAAAGCTCAGACAGTTTTCACCACTGACAAACTAGCCCAGCCAGGAGGCACGTGCACTCGGTTGATGTGCAGGAATCCCTCAGATCTCCATGCGAGTCCCACGTGCGGGACAAGAACAGAATTTGCAGTGGAGATTAGCAGTGTGGATCAAATCATCATTTTTTCCCACTAAGTCTGCCTTCTTCCTGTGAACCTGGAACATGCACGGGATTGTGGGGAATGGAATTCGTGTCTCCACCACGCAGGCAGACCAAGCTGTGAGGCTGCTATGAGTTGCAGAGCTCTTCCTTAATTACTACAGAAATAGCAAGGCTAACTAATACTTAGCACTCCTATGGGCCCTGATCCTGCAGTCTATGGGTGCTTGTAGATGTGCTGGGAGTTTGCTATGATGTGCTGCAATTATAGCACGTAAGAGCAGACTCAATTAATTGTTTGCTGGAGCGTGGTAATTACCATGCTTCGGCAGCCTTCTGCGTCACATGTATCAGTGTCCCCGCACTTCAAAAGGGTGGAGAGGTGCTACTACAGTGCATCAAATGAACTTTAGTTCAAGCACCCCCGCCACTGCTTTGAAGCACGGGGACACTGATACACAAGACCCTGCGGCGCTTTAATTAGAGCACCTTTCAGAACCACCCTAATTAAAGCACCCCTCCCAACGCCCAGAGTATGTCTGAAAGTGCCCTATGGGCCTGATCTATAGGTCATGATCTATGTGTCTATAGATCATGGCCTATAGATCCCTGTTTAACTATAAAGCCTGATTCAGTAAGGGTTCCAGCATCCTCAACTCCCATTAGCTTTGTCAGTGGCTGAAGATAGGTGCTGTCTGGCAGGGGCCCAGAACACCTCTTATAACCCTAGATTAAGTGCAAAACAGTGTTTGCTTGATTTTTGTAGAAAACTGGAGGCTTCTCTCAGGAGATGAATCTAAGACACAGAATACAGTTTGGGCACTGCTTATTGCAGCTTCAAGGAAACCATAAACTTATTAAGTCCACAGGAACTTACTACTGTGCAACTTATTTATCTCTCTGAAGTATCATCCTCTCTCCCTCCCCCACCTACCAAAGAATAGTGTGGCACTTAAAAGTGGATATTGGTGTCCAGTCTATCGGTGAATTATCCCTATGGGAGTTTTACATGATGACTAACATTACCAGAGTCTGCTCTTCATTTTCTTGTAGGGTAGTAATGAAAATAGCATTGTACAAACCTAGTGCTAACACAATTCAGACAGACACAAGGAAGCCTGGCTAAACATTAAAAATGATGGAAAGCAGTCAAGAATTGTTCAGGTTAGAAAACCAAGGTTCCTTCACTGCCAGTTATCACAAATACTTAGCATTTGCTTTTCTCCCACACACTGTCATACGTTTGGCTTGAATACTTAGTGTCTGTTTCTTCCATTGAGTCTAGGCACTTGAAGACAGCAGGGTTCTTCTTATAGCTATTGCTTAAGAAACTTCTTGCAAACTTCATCTTCCCTTAAGACTGACAAAGCTATTAACAATGTGACAAATAACAAAGGGCTGGAAGGTCATAGCAATTCTAAGTGAACATGTTTTGGAAAATGTGCCTATGGACCTTTGCTTCCTGTGGGTGGTTCCAGAAGCTGGAGAGTTATATCTATTGCATTTTTGGTGATGGGTGGAAATTTAGGAATCTTTTTTTTTTCCAGACTCTCACTTCCTGAATAGAGTGTTGATCCTCCCCAAAGATACGGTTGATAGCCTATTTCCTGAGTGAAGCGAGCAAGGAGTGCATTTTCAATATGAAGTGTTTCCAACATCCTCAGATATTAAATACACAGCTGGATTGATTCCCAGGTCCATTATCCTGTTTTTTTGGCTTGGAGGGATGTGGCAAGACTCCAGCAAGGAGGTGGAGCGCCCTGTAAAAATGCAAAGCTTTCAAGGCATCCAGTTAGCTTCGACTCTGGAGGAAATGTTAGGGGAGTCAGCTGAAAGATGGGATGGCTGGAAGCAACAGCAAGAGGAAAAGCCAGGTGTTTTTCAAGATCTTTCTCAGGATATTTGCCCAATGTCAAAATAGACCTTCAAATGCGGGGCACATGGATTAAAAGAATTTGGACAAAGCTGTATCCCATTTTTCCCACTCCAAATTCTCTGGATCACTTTGCTTCGTTTTCTACATTTTGGCCATGCCGCCAATTCAGTCAAATGCTTGAACACTACATTTTGGCCATGCCGCCAATTCAGTCAACTCCTTGAACCCCTCCCTGCCAGACTGTCTAAATGATGAAAGTCCCTTGTAATTTGAAAGTAAATGTGAAAACTCCCAAATACCAGTCTAGACCCTGAGCCTGTCCCAAGCTCCACACAGATGAGTTCATGTGCCAATTCTCACTGAAATCACTATGGCCCTGTGCAAAAAAAAAAAAAGTCTTCTCCTGTGGTGCTCCTTGTGCAAGATTGGGACCTACCTTAATCTAGAAAGTATTGGATGCATCAGGATATAATTTGTTTTTTGTGACAGTTCCTCCCAAATGTTGCTGGTTGGAAATTTTTTGGCAAAATTGTTATTTTTTTTTAACTCGGAAAATGCAGTTTCTGCCAAAAAATGTGGTTTTGCTTAATCACGTTTTCTTCTTTCCATTGGGAAAACAGAACATTTTACTTTTAGAGTTAGTTCAACATTGATATCTATCTCTACGTGAGCTCCTGAGGTGCCTCATGGGTACTCACTCCCCATTCTCCTGTATGAATGACATCTCTCGTGACACACCAAGTCCTCTCCTTTGGCTGAATCCCGGAAGTCACATAAGGAGGACGTATCATCATCAGAAGTTTGGAATACTGAACTTTCCTGGAGGACTTGAACTCCAAATTTGACCAGCCTTACTCCAAACCAAGCAGGCTCCAATATCTATTACAGAGTCATTTGGGGATTACTTTTGGAGGCTCTCCATTCAATGAGAGTGAAACGATGCTGCCATACTTCTGAGATGTCTAGAACTTATGGTCAATCAAAAATCACGTGAATATCAAAATGTTCTCATGAGGTTTTCAACTGAAATATTGCTTTCAAATTATTCTTTAATTTTTGTGCTAAAATTCCTTCACCCGAAACACACGCGTCCTTTCTGGCGAATAGTAAAATGGGAATGCGGCTACGTCACCTGACTGTTTTGTGGTTAAGTAGCTTTGCTGACAATTAGTAAGAAGAAACAGATGACTATTTTTGGCTACTTCATACTAATGGAAATTTTCCTACCTTGAGTGTCTAATAGGTATCTCATTGCACTGTCATTAATCGTTTCGAGAGGATTTGTTTTTCTTAACTCCTCTCAATAAAAAAACCCCAATTTTGCACCACTTGATGCTACTGACATTTTTGCCTAATTAGGCAATACGAAGTCAGGCCCAGGATGTTAAAGTTAGTTTTATTTCAGAAAGACAGCATTCATTCACTATGCCAAAATGCACATCTGGCTAACAGGCTAGGACACTTGAGGGGAAAAGGCATTTTCCAGTTCAATTTATAATATACAAAAATGATTTTTTTTTTCTTGGAGAAAGTATTTGCCATTTCTAAAAATAAATTGTAGGAAGAAAAAAAAATAAAACAGGGAAACCTTGATTTATTTTTTTCTCATGGAAACCATAATCCTACATGATGAAAACATAGTAATGAATTGAGCTCAGGAGGATTTCTGATGATGGGATAACTCTAGAATCTTTGTTCTGAATATAAATTGATACATTAAAATGTGCTTGTAACAACTGCAGCTTTAGTGCACGTAGCCAAGAATAAGAAAGCCAAGTTCATAAAATGACACCTAGTATGAAATCTATCCAAAAACATTGTACTATATACACTAAAAAAAAAAAGTCAATTTGCTTTTGAAATGGTTGGATAGCAAATAGAGACCAAACCACAAGCTTATGCTTCAGAACTGAACTTTTATCACCATTTCCAATGTTGTGTTGACTTATTCCAGGCTTTTAAAAGCCCAATGAAATAAAAATTAAATTTGCAGTGCCCTGATTTTCCTTCTCAGGAAGAGCATGGGAATACATTTTCCTGTGGTAAGTGGAGAATTAAGTGTACGCCTCCAAGTTGGTTGAAAGTTTGTTCTAAGAATAGGTTGTGGGTGAAATTCCAGTCCAGCGGAAAGCAAGGGCAGTGTTCCCATTGACATCAACAGAGCCAGAATTTTACACTATATTCACTTTATAGCACATTGATATGGTGATACAAAAGTCCTGTCTTCACTTATGCCAGTATGAATCCAGAGTAATTTCACCAGTTTTAGCAAAGACATTTCAGAATTACATTAGTGCTACTGAGAGCAGAATTTGGCATTGCTTGATTCCACACATCCCTGCATTGTTGACTCAAGATTTTGACTCAAAAGTCAAATGTTTTAATTAAATAGATAAAAATTTCCTGCGTTTGGTTTTCATTTCATTTATGCCAGGTTAATATCAATGCAGCTTTACCAATGCAGATAAAAAAATTGAATAAAGAAATCCTTTCAGGGGACTAGAGCTGCCCAAGAATGAAACCAAGAAAGAAATAGTTTACCTAATCTGTTAGAAAAAAAGAGACTGGAAAGCATACTCTGTCTCTGATAGCCAAAGAGAATATAAACAATCATTCTAAACTCTTGAAGGCATTCAAGGGGAAGTTAGTCTCAGGCCACAGGTATTTTTTCCTAACGTTACTAGTAATAACTGGAGAAGTCCATCCAGTCAGTTCTGTTTCCAAATAGAAGATGAAAAGTTATTAAATGCAGAGGCAGAACTGGGCATTTTTGCATCCTAAGTTGCTGTAGTTGGGGCAGTGGCAGCAGCTGCAGCAGTGGCTGGGAGCAACAGTGGTGGTAGCTAGGTTGCCAGCAGTGTCTAAAATGGTGTCCAGGGCTCACGCCCTGTTTGCCTATCCCTTGTTAGGTTACTGAATAAATAATCAAAAGAAAGACGCTTGCATCCATATCAGAAAGACCGTTCTATAGGAGAATATATATATATATATGTTATTAATTTATATATCCTAAGTCAGAGAATAGAGGACTATGACATTTGTGTGTATGTATGTGTGTTGTGGGGTGGGGGTTGTTCTTTAAGATAGCTTCAATTACAACCAAGGGACAAGATCCTGGTCTAATTTTTGTCACTTTAAATGCAGAGAAAGCCTAGAGTTTTCACCTGTTGATTTTCAAAGTATCTACCTGCAAACAGAATAATTTAGATGCTGTGGGAAAAAGTTAGGACAGAATTTAAATAATTACTTATTATGAGTCTAGTCCTGCAGCTGTTCCACTAAATATCACTTATGTCTGAAACAAGTCCCTTTGGAATCAAGATGCTGGACTCTGCGTTGGCCGTATGTAGGCAGTGAATGGAGGGAACAGGTGGTGGAGCCCTTAGATTCTGGGAACTGCTTCTTCGCAGGAGTGAGATAACAGAATCATCACTTTTTGGTACCTCTAGTGCCCTCATTACCCCAAATGTAAACATCTTATCATATTTAATTTATTAGTTCTCCCCAGTGAGGGACAGTAGTGCTAATATGCCCATTTTAGAAACCAGATGTAAGGAATAGAGCAGTGACGATGCATAGGGGGTGCATGGGGGTGCACATGCACGCCCTGAAAGCACTGGTGCACCCCTGACCAGCCGCGCTACCTGCTTGGGTGATGGGCAGGAGGGGCAGGCAGGAGCACTGGTGCCCCCCTGCAAGCACCAGCTGGGGAGTGGAAGCACCAGATGCAGGCCGCAGGCACTTCCAGTTCTGCGGCCACTCCTGGGAGCAGCATGGCTGCTCACCGGATGGTAAGTTTTGCTGAGGGGGAAACCCACACTCCGGTCAGCGAGATTGGCCATGGGGGATGCCCCCCAGTTGGTGAGATTGGCCATGGGGGATGCCCCCCAGTCGGTGAGATAGGCCATGGGGGATCCCTGCCCCAGTTGGTGAGATTGGCCATGGGGGATGCCCCCCAGTTGGTGAGATTGGCCATGGGGGATGCCCCCCAGTTGGTGAGATTGGCCATGGGGGATGCCCCCCAGTCGGTGAGATAGGCCATGGGGGATCCCTCCCCCAGTTGGTGAGATTGGCCATGGGGGATCCCCCCCAGTCGGTGAGATAGGCCATGGGGGATCCCTCCCCCAGTTGGTGAGATTGGCTGTGGGGAACCCTCCCTGCCTGGTCGCTGCCTGGTCGCTGGGGGGCACATGCTCCCCCTGACTAAGGTGGCACCAGTTGCCCATGGCACAGAGAAATTAGGTTCCACACCTTCAGAGACATTTAGGTGTCTAACACCCACCGATTTCAATGAGAGTGAATAACTTTGATGACCTGGCATTAAGTGACTTGCTCAGGAAAACTTATGTTGGAGGATGGAACTGGACCTTCATTTTCTGTATCCAAAAACAACTTAATCATTGGCCCATCATCCCTAACTAGAAGCCATAGTACTTTATCTTGCAGGACTGAAAAGAAGGGGAAGGTGAGGGAAAGAATTATTTCTCCTCTCTAATTTTGGGAGGTGCGGAGATTCCCTGGTCATTAGTATTCTGTAAGAGTCTGGGTCAACGACAATCTCTGCCTTTTGACGGCAGCTCCATATTTGCAGTATTTTACATCAAGGACACCATTTCTCTCTTTTGTTTGAACAATAAAATGCCTCATGAGGTGTTATTGATGAAAAACTAATCAACAAACAAACATGACTCAAAATACATAAGAATCATAAAATATTGCAAAATAAAGCAACACCCCTCCACCAACCCATAATGCTTTCAGACCTCCAATGCACTGAGGTATTTTAGAACCATTTAAGATATGCAGGAATCATAAAAGTTGGACAGGTTTAGATATATTTTTTTCCTCTCTCTCTCCTCTCCCTACCACCAACAATTCACTCAGTTATAGAATACATTACACAGCAGGAGACATGGCAGGAGATGCGGCTGTAGCACAATAGAGAAGATTATAATGAGTATCAGATGAAAGGAAAGGGAGTGAGGAACTCCAGCAGCAGGAAAGGTATCAAATTTGTGGGAGAGGATGCAACTCCGACAAGATGCCAATGACAGTGGGTGGAAGTGAAACAATGTCAGTCACCGGGAATTAATTACCATCCTATAAAAACAAATCAGCACAGCAACATACTGCACATTTCTACCAAGTTGTGAGGTTTGGCTGTCACACAGGAGACTGGACATTTCACACTGCCAGAGGGCATGTTCACTAGTCTAGTAGAGAACTGGATGTCTCATTGCAGCACACTTGCACTGTCATAGTTAAGGCAAAAATTGCAGTTTCCATGATAAACCCCGTGTACTGAGGTGTTTATAAACCCAACCAAAAAAAAACAATTGTTCTGAGCTGAAACTGGGTTGACATGTTCTCAGCATCAATACATTTATCCATTTGGGAATGTGCTACTGAGAATGATATAAATGGTTTGATTAAACAACTGAAAACCAGTAAGTCTGTAATTTTCCCCAACGGCAGATTTGGCAAGGACCACTGGGTGTTTTTTTTCTTTTTTTCTTTTAACAGCAGAGGAGGGGTATGGTCCACTTATTAGGATGTTTTCCCAAGAAAGTTCCCTACCACTGCAGGGGCCCAAGGCATTGGTATCTAACTTGTCTTCTCTGCTCTCTTCCTCTAGCACATTTTTTTTATTTTTTAAGGTTTGGGTCTTTTTACCAGGGAACAGAAGCTCTGGGTTTGCAGTCAGAACTCAGCAAGAATTTGAACCATTTTGAAGCTGGCTCGCTGGCACTTGGGAGAGGAAGATATATAGGGCCAGAAAGAGGGGCCCTGAATTAGAGGTAATACGGCTCAATGCGATAGTTATTAGTCGAGACAGGAGCAGGCCTAGGGTTATCGTCTAGGTCCTGACCCCTAATAATGCAGAAACTGTTTTTGTATCGTTTATCCAGTGATTATTATACACAGGGTGAAGTACACCAACTTCAAAAGAATGGCTTGGTGGTTACAGCTCTTCACAAGTGGACAATCAATACAGGTTCATAACTGCCTCTATGGACGTTGGAAGGTTGTCTGTGCTCCAGGCCAGTGAAGTTGGCTTTTGGGCTAAAAGGCCTTCCTCCTCCACTTCATTTCTAGCATGCACACACTCAAAACAATCCTCTTCTGCGCTGAAAAGCACTCAAATAGTGAGTATGTACCAAAAATTGCTGCTATGTGGCTATACAAGTCTATTTAGGCACATAAAGATGAAAAAGGGTCTGGCTCTAACTGTTCAGTGATCATTGGGGTCTATACTCAATGACTCAGGTGGTCCTTTCCAAGTCTGTACTCACTTTAGCTCTTTCAGAGGAAATTTGAACAAACAAGGAATGACTCTTTATTCAGTGCCAATTCTCTAGGATTTATTTCATTATGGACATGTATCAGATCAGAGAGAGGAATTCGCACAGCAACACGACCCACCAGCACTAAGATGCTCCTATTATTCTCAGAAGGGGGTGGTCTGCATCATGACCGCTGCCACTGGCAGTAATTGGCAGCGTTGGGGTGGGTACCTTTAGAAACGTGGCTTCTGAATGGTTCTAGAGACTAAATTCCAGTGACTTTTCCAGGGATCCCTCATGGGTAGGAATAGTTCAGGCAAGCTTCTGTAGATGTGCCATGAATAAAACCTGTTCTAGAGATAAAAGGAATATTGTTTTTCCAGAATTTCCTTTTAAGACCGTTTACCTTTACTAACTACACATGACATTTTAATAATCTATGTTTTAAAGACATCTGTTAAACGTGATTGAAATACAGCTATAGTAGAGACACAATCAACAGCATGGGTATATTAGCTGGAGGATTCAGCCTCAGCTTTACTAATGCCACGTACTCTTCTTCTTTTGAGGAGATTTAACTTAAAGAGACGGGGCCAGATTCTCACGTGGGGCACAGCGAAGCCAAAGGCCAGCACACACATGGACTCTTTTGGGTTTTGTCAGCTGTTGTCACCACTATAGAGAGAACGTCGACACCTGCAGTTTCCATATTTCACAGTAAAAAAAAAAATTGGTAGAATGAACGTGCGTTTTCCATCTCTAAATTTTAAGTCAATGTAATGCTCGTGAAGCAGAGGAACTAATCTGTTTGGGCGAGATTTTCCAAGGCACTTAAGGGAACTAATGAAATTAAATAGGAGTTGGGCGTGGAACTCTCTTAGCTTGCTTTGAGGATTTCAGCCACCATCGCTGCAGCTGTCACCCCGCTGTGCCTTAGCACATGCAGTGTCACCCACGTCACAAGTTCTGCTTGTCCGCAGCTTGCGGGGCAGTTCCCC
>NW_005842676.1:859982-878074 GCF_000455745.1 Alligator sinensis | reverse complement strand
TTGTGAGTTTACTTTTTTTACAACATGCACACATTCTTATCAATGCTTTTCATCATGAATGCCGCATGTGACCAGAGGTTGGGGGGGCACAGTGAGCTTCCACAATCAGCGGCAGCACTGTCGGCAGTGGGAGCATGGTGGCATTGAGTGGCAAGCACGGTCATAGGTGGGAGGTTGGGGGGTTCGTGCAGAGCCCCCCATGCAGCATGGGGCAGCAGGGATCACATCCCCCCTCCCCTGCCTGGATGCACCTGGTGAGCTGAGGTTTTTTCCCCCTGAAAGATCCAGAAGCTGGGGCAGGCGGGGCAGCCATTGCTGGGGCTGGGGGGGATGAGCCAGGCTGATTTGGCCAAATTGATTCTGGATAGTGATTCGAATCACTGTCCCCTGAATCGGCTGAATCTGAAGCAAATACTAGCTGCTTCGCACAGGCCTAAAGGAAAGCATAAACTACTGGTAACATATCCTCCACCTGAACGCACAGTAGAGGGAGCCCAGAGCTCACCCTTACATGCCCAACAGCATAGGCTGCAATACTTCCTAGATTTTCTTTGAAGTCATACTGTGAAAATTTATCTCTAATTGTAACACTGATTGAGCAGACTTTGTCAGTGTTGCTCCTAATTACCCAAGACAACTGAAGTTTTCCCAGGTAGAGTGGGTATTCAGAAGTCTAATGTCAATACACTGCACAGAAATCTACCACAACTCCCCACCAAAATGAGTTAATAGTAAAATGAAGATATGAAATGAGCTTTAAAAAAACCCACCCATATATGCCCCCCTCCCACTATTGATTTGGAGATGGCTGCATTTAAAAACAAAAAAAAACCCCAAACGGTTTCCTGGAATTTTTATGTTAACTACTTATTCCATAATTATCTACAGTTTTCTGGTATTCTTAAGACTCAGATCTTTTTTCTACAAGCATTACATTACATACAGTAGTAACACCTGCTGATAGCAGCAAGACTGTGCTCATGCAACAGACTTCTTGGCAGTTGCTGACAACACTGTTCAGTAATTCATGCCAGAAAACTGGTAGTAAATGAATCCAATCCCTTACTCTCTGCTTCCTACTTCCCCTGCTCCCCCTTCTTACCAGGCCTTCAAAGTCACTCTAGTTATTACACTTATGACTAGCTGATTTAAACATATATCCTTTAATGTTAAAAAGTTATATTTGGCTCAGTCATTAAAAGAGCCCAGCACTTAAAATGGCAAAACCAAATCTCCTAGGGCCAGAAGATGATATGGCCCTTAAACCTCCATCCCTAGCGTCAGTTACATGTGTTAAACTTTTAACCATTTTTCCATGACCATGGAATACATACCATGGGAAAACAAAATACCAGGGGGAGTTTGCTAAGGAACATTTCACTAACAGTAGTTTCTTCATCCTTTGATTTACAAGCTACTGATTTACAAGCTGTGAATGAATAGTAGCCTTCAACAACAGGAAGTTCAGACATTGAGAAACCGTATAGCTTCAGATGGAGCCTGGAGACAAGCCTGTCTGCTTACAGGAAAGTTCACTCCAGGAGCCCCCCCCACAATCAGAGCTGTTAACCAGAAGGAAATGTCTTCAGCACTTTTACATGGCCCTTAATCAGCTACTGACAGAGTGCCTTTGATCAATGCATTTTCAAAATGAGGTTAACTGCAGTTTACTGTATGTCTACATAGATTTCATGGTCAATTCCAAACGGGCACATTCAGAAGTTATTCAGACTTCGCTCTGTGCTTTATTTTTGTTTTGGTGTCTCAGAAACCTGGGCCAAAAAGAGATTTTGAAACTGGCAACACAGAGCTTCGGTGGAGCTTGATGCTTTTCGTGTACAAGTAATGAAGAAGAAAACACCACATCTGTTTGCCAAGTAGCTCTAAATTATTTTGGAGCTAAAACAGTGGGGGGAAGAAAAAGCAATTGGTCAAGCATTTTTAGGTGTCCATGTTACTGGGTAGCCAGAGTGCAAGACTCAGAGTAAAATCACCCCTTATGAATACAATTGCAATGAAGGTTGAATGGACATAGGATCATAGGAAACTGCAGGGTTGTGCTTCTCAGAAAAATACAATTGTTGCATATAAGTTCAGTTCCCTAGTTAACTGATATACAATATGTTAGGAAGATTTTATGCTATACTTCCCCATGAGGAATAGATTTCCTTTAGTCAAGATAACAAAAAAAGTGTCCTGGGAAGCTACTGAAGTCACCAGGAAAGATGGCTGGGGAAAAACAGGCACACATGCAGACTCACACACACAACTATACCATTTGAACTCATTACAGCAATGTTTTTCAATATCCAAGTTCATGCCTGTACTACAGGCCTATGTTGGGAAACATTAAAGAACAGGTTGGGACCATTAAAAGTAATATTTGTACCAACTGTGCAGATAGCCTGCCTGTTTCATATCTTAAATGCTGTAGACACAGATGTTAGTATAAAGAGATAGTAAATATTACAAAAAGGGTTACCAATAAGTGTGATTGATTCGATATTTTTTTAAAAAGTCAAACAAAAACAAACAAAACATAGACATTAAAACACTATAAAGGTCCCAGATCATTAAGAGAATTGATACAAATGTAGAGTTCAAATGACACATAAATACATTTTAATCAGACAGCAAAGCCCCTGCAATTGCCTTGACAACACCTGGCTGTACCCTGGTACAGCAGGGGTTCCCGAACAGTGGGTGACCTTACAAAGCATATGCAGTGAACTGTGTAGTGTGTAGCACATATGGTATATACATTGCAGAAACACAAGATAAGAGGTTACCTGCTGTTCTGTGGCTTTCTTAATAGAGTGCCTACATGCCACAGGGTGAATTAAGAATGGAGTAAGAGCTTTACCTCTAAATTTCCTCACTTCTACATCAGAACTTTCCCTCCTTAAGATAAAGTATGTATTAAGTCACTGAGGAAATGTCACTGCATCCTACCACCCCATTCTTCATTTAAATATAGCTAAAAGCCCTTCAAATCTAAAAATCACACAAATATATTACATAGTGAAAAAATGGTTGTGCATTGATAAGAACAACTCAGTATAACTTAGGAGTTATTATTAAAGGGGAAAGCGACTTGGAAGTCTGAAAGAAGCATGAGCATTCTTGGGCATGATGATTTTTATTAGAGAAAGAGAAGAACAGTGTCAGCTATCTTAGGATCTTGTTACACATTAATTTTGGGCAGCTTCTGGAACTGCTGGATTGTCCACATAGAGGGCCTCATTTCACAGTGATTTTGGGTGGCGCCTGGTGCTCTTAACACCTGGATTGTCCACACATTAACACCAGGAACTGGTTTAAGCACTCATTAGGTGCCTCAAAGTTATGCCACTCCAGGAAGGATTCTCTCCAATCTGTGTTAGCCAGCTTGTTCTACACATTACTGTGAACATCCCCCCGGCCATCCCCAGTCCTCTGCCCCCACCCTCCCTCTGCTAACTGACTCACTACCCCTCTGCCCCCACCCCCCATTAGCCCTGTTTGACCGGCTGCCACCCTATCCCCCTGGCATGGGGCCACCTCCCCCATTGACACCCCCCCCACCCCAGACCCTAGATCCCTGCTCACCTTCCTCCTAGCTTATTTTTGGCTGCCAGTGCTGTTCTGGGGGAGCAAGCAGAGAACGGGAACCCTGCAGTCCAGCCCCCACCACTGCTCTCTGGGCTGGGCTTGGCCCAGAAAAATATGGCAGGGCAACAGCAGTGGTGGCAGAGGCTGGGAAGGGAGATTCCCCCTCCCTGCCTGCTTCCCCAGGACAGCACCAGCAGCTGAAAGTAAGCCTCAGAGCAAGACCTTGGGGGACAGGCAGAGGGAAGCAGAGTGGAGCCCAGAATGGGAGGGGAAGGGACAGGGCAAGGGATTCTTATCTTTCAGTCCTCAAGGCCCCTGCTGGCTTGAATATGTAACTCTTCCAAACTCAAGTTAGCCCTGACACTGATCAACATTTGAGCAGCTCAAAGTGAAGCATTTATTTGATCGTCATTAAACTGACCATCACCAGCAGTGGAAATAAGTTAAAAATGGTTCACAGAAAAATGGTATTTCATCTCGAATTGAAGTGAGTTAGACACAGCTCCCATATTCAATTTAAATATTATCTGTAAGCATATCGGAATGCTTCACATGCCGACAGAATATAGTTAACCACTTATGGTCCACAAACTGACTTGTGGCAGTATTTAAAAAACTCTCCGTTTTTATAGGTAATAGAGAAAAGGGCAACTATCACAATTAGGGCATATAGATTTAAATGCAGACAGCTATTTGAGCTTTCATACTGCCACACCTGCAAGAGACCTTGTTCTTTTGGTCTAGTACTAACATTTATTTTGTTAATATGCCAAGTGAGATATATATATATATATATTTTTTCCTCACATGGCTCTAAGGAAATTCCTTGAGAAGTTTTTCAGGTTTACCCATTCACAATATTAAATTTTCAAAGAGTTTGTGTTTCTTGGGTTTGTTTCTAAATGGTGAGTCTGAGAACACTCATATCCCTTTACTGCATTGCCAGTTTATTGAGGCTATGCTAGCCAGAAGGAGCGTTGACAGTCTTGATACCTTCATTTGGACTTGATTTCTTCAATGTGAGCTGTGGATCTGATACCACACTATCATATTGTGCATTAGAGCATCTGATTGATCAGTCCTCCAATAAAATAAAATAAAACAAAACAAAATAAAATAGATGAAGGGCTTGCCCATCTAAATAATCTACCAAATCTTCTAAAGTCTACTTCAAGTCTACTTTTCTGAAAGACAACTATGGGAGAAGTTTTATAGTCAGGACTGGAAAATGTCATGAATCCCACCAAATTTTGGGGTGGGTGTCATGCCAGCTTTCTTGTGCTTGTTTTACTGATGTGGCATGCGTGGTCTCATTGAAAAGCCAACACTATGCTGTGTTCTTTGTCATTTTTATCACTGTATGTGTTATGCTGTGCTGTCTGTATTTCTGTTTATGGTTTTGGACATGGAATAGTCAAAGGGAATGAGGAACATACTTAAGGAAACGGGAGTAGGCAAAACTGCTAAGTATGTCTTGCCAGTGTAGGGCAAGAACAATTTCCACTCCCAAAACACAGACAGACAGGGTTATTGCTGAGATGCTATCTGCCCAAGATGCTATCTGCCTATAACGGGAGAATCGACCTCTCAGTAGTGAAGAAATCTTGGAGAAATGGGCAATTAGCTAGAGGAATTCCAGGGGCCCCAAGAAGGAAAGATATTTCTAGAGGATTTTGAAATCTATGAGCAATTAAGACAATGCTGATGAGGAAGGAAAGAGGCTGGGGGTTGATTTCAGGGTGAACAGGTTAACCCATTCTATGAAAAAGGGGGACCTAAAATTCTTTCACAACCCAAAGGAAGACCATCTGGGAGCGGACAGATTTCCTATGCTGCAGCTGTGAGGTCTGGTATAAAGGGAGTGGAGCTGAGGCTTGTGGGGATAAGGAGTTATCCCAGGACAAACTTTGATCTATTTCTTGGGACAAGTACCAGTACAGCAGGAAGAAACTTTGGGCTCCAGATTCCACCCATGGTATCCCTCAGATGCATTTGTGACAACAATTGTCATCAAAACATTCACATTTGACTAATTTTCAGGATTATTTCCTCTTTTATTACAAAATTTTGATACCGCCATGTTTGGTGTCTAGGTCTTAGTCCTAATCCTATTATGTACGTTACAGAAGTCAAGAGCCATTATAGCTTGGTTTTCCACTCAAAATGATTTAATATTGGTGCTGTGAATAAATCCTTTTACAATAGGACAGAGTCAATGTTGGCCTATCGCAGTTGTCTTTGGGCACTTGGTTACATGTCTAAAGAAAGTGAGAATAAAACTTTGAGGACAATTTGGCTATATGCAACAGGCGCTAGACAATCCAGAACAGTAAAAAGTGGTAGCAATGCAGCTTCAGCAAAAATGGGATGATAAAAATCTAAGTGAAAATTTGAGTCTAGATACTACTTTGAAAATTAGATTACTGACTGAATGGGGAGAGCAGAAAGTGTTAACAAGCAGTGTTAACAATAGTCATAAAAGGAAGCTAGTATGATGGCACATTGACTGTGGAGGTTATGGAAACTAACTGAGCATCATGGATCCTGGTTGTCTCTGAAAAAATCCTCAATTTTCAGATTTAAAAAGTAACCCAAAATCCACATTTTTCTGTGATTAAAATGAAACACCACTAATATATATCTATATCTATTTGTTTAAGAGTTTGATCTGGGCTAGCTTCTTGCCATGGTGTGCATCAGATTAAAACTGTGTCCATTTCCTGTACTAATAGATTAGTGGTGTTTCATTTTAAAATCACAGAAAAATGTGGACTTAGGTTACTTTTTAACTTTGAAATTTGGGGATTTTTTTTAATCAGAGAAAACCAGGATACCTACTGATCATTCAGTGACTCTACTGTAACACAGTATATAATAATTTACTTG
Source organism: Alligator sinensis (assembly GCF_000455745.1). NCBI lineage: Eukaryota > Metazoa > Chordata > Crocodylia > Alligatoridae > Alligator > Alligator sinensis. Next base: position 871,597 of record NW_005842676.1, on the reverse strand, counting down.
CCACAACATATAAGAAATTGTGACATGCATTGGTGTTAAACTCTGTACCTCCTGACACTTTGGAAATAGTAATTTCTGGTCCTACCTGAAAATAGTTCCAACCTGACATGGGGAAAAAACTTTCATTGCCCTTTACCAAAAATCACCTCTGATGATCCAGAGGTTTCATTTTTTGCTCCTATTTTGACTGGTAGTGCTATGCAGGAGACAGGTAAAGTTTAAATCGGATGCACACCATGACAAGAAACTAACCCAGATCAAACTCTTAAACGCCTTTGAAGTTCAGGCATGATTTTTTATTATAAAATATGTGAATATGCAGCATTCTATGATATGCTTTAAATATACTTAAATTGAATACAGAAGCTATAGCAAGCTTGCTTCAATTTGAAATAAAATGCCATTTTCCTGCAAACTATTTTTTATCTTATTTTCTTGGCTGGTGAACGTCAGTTTAAGATACTGATGACACTGCAGTTTGTATTTTGCTCTGTATACTTAACACCAGACTTCTTATGGGATAGGAAGCTCATTCCTCAAATGTTTTTCCCCAAGGTTGGTCTCTCTCACATATGAAGCAATCACACAATGATCTCCATTTTTCTCCTAAAATAGTGTTAACCCTTTATTTATGCCTTCAGAATATTTTATGAACTTCTCTAGCACAAATTATATGGAGACAGATAACAAGCCTAACCTTAAATTTGTATATATTTTGTATTGGAGGCAAAGATTTTTGTGGGCGATGTTTTACTGGACCAACTGTATAGTTGGGAGGGATATAGACAAGCTTTTGGGTAGCAAGTAAACCACACCCCCCCTAAAAAAAAAAAATGCAGATAAAGCTTGGGCTAAGTATCAGATAGAAAATAGTAAACCTCCATATATAATTAAACTAGGATAAGATACATTATCAGGTAGCTAATAGATGCACACATTCATGCTTCTTATCCAAGCACAGATACTATGGGTGCGCCTACAAGAGACGCTGCAATGCCTGTTCTATTGTGCATTAATGTGTTATTGCAAAAACCATGCTAATGCCATAATGTACAGCAGAATTAGTCTACTGTGCATTAAGCATCAACAAAAAAACCACATTTGCCTTTGCTAATATATATTAGCATCGGCTAATGTGCCTTTATGTAGTAACTCATATCAGAGGTATTAAACTTAATGTGTAGTAGCAAAGGTGCATTAATGAATGTTTGGATGCACCCTGTGTGTATAGAAAAAAAAAATTGTAATAGCCTGGTTTAGGACAGGGGTCAGCCACCTATAGCCTGTGGATTGGGGGGGGGCTGCAGGGGGCTTCTTTGGTTCTGTGGCAGAAGGGGGCTTCATTCAAGTAGCAGTGGTTGCACTGCATGGTGGGCACGGCGGAGCAGTTGACTGCACTCACATGGCTCAAGCAGTGGTGACATGGGTGAGCTTGGAAGTGGCCTGTGCTAAGCTCCATTAAAGTGGCAGCCCGCTTAAAAAGGAAGTATTAACATGGCTGAAAGTTGAATCTCATATCTTTCCAGAAAGATATGTTATCAGTGGAGAATTCCTGACCAGATTTTATCCCATTTTCTTCTTAAAAACCTTACCCCTTCAAGGTGCTTAAATGGGAAGTACTGTATGCCATCCTCTGAAACAGTTGGCCCTTGATTTTTAGTTATACACAACCACACACTTTTTCTATTTTAGCAATTTGATGCAAGGAAGGATATGTATTCATGTGGCTATAAATATTAAAAATAAAAATTGTGGGATTGGCCCTGTAAAAACTAAATATTTTAATAAAATATATCTGGGGTTTGAACCCCTTACTTGGAGGTCACTGGTTCAAAAGTATCTCTAAAACAATAAGATCTCCTCCCTCCTCCTCCTGCACCCCCCGCCCTCCCCAGGCCCTTTTGGCACAGGACAGAAGTTGGTGCTTTAAAGAAAAACATGACGTATCACAAGAATTGTTATAAGATCACAAGCACATCCAGAATGAATACTTAAAAAATGAAATAAGGTATAGATGCTAAATTCTTTTACTAGCACTGCTTTCAGTGGAGATCAGCACTGAACAAGCACGATGAATATCAAAACTTTATCTGGCAAAACTCTCCTTTCATTCAAGTAGTTGATGGGGTAGCTAAGGGCTCAGTTCATTAGCCAGGCCTGATTAATATAGATAAAACAAATTGCGGACCAATCCGTGATGAAAAAGGGACTGTTACATGTACAATTATTAAGATGAAGTAGCTGAACACTGTTCCATTTCATTTTGCTTAAACTAAAATTCATGCCTGTATTGACAAAGTTCAAGTGTCCATAAGTAAAGGCAGAAACTGGAATCTCTCCCTATCTGCTAATGATAGCATGACAGATGTCAGACTTTATATACTGTTGTCCTACTGCAAGTTTATTGTATATAAAATTTAAAAAACCAAAACATAAATAAATAAATGGGACCACTGTGTGGCACGAGTATAAAAAGCAACTGTGTACACTAGCACAGAGATTAAAAGCAGATGTAGGACTTTGCAATCAGGCATGATTCAAGCTGCCTGTAGTGCATAAAAGCAATTGTTTGGGAAATGGTGGGAGGGGCCAGGCTAACTTAAAGATTATTTCTTTTTGCTGCACATGGCAACAGATTAAAGCAAATACAAGTGAATTAATCATGGGGGAAAAAGTCTTTGGGGAGGGCTGTTACATGCATACCTCTGGCATCTTTCAAAAATGAAATGTTTAAACAATACCAGTTTCATGCCTATATTATAATTTATTCAGATTAGCAAGTCAGAGCTAATATACTTCATTATGTTTTGCATTGTTGACCATAATGCCTCTAAGCAGCACCATCAAAATGATGAAAAAAAGTGGACTGGTTGACTTTTTCCATACGCAGTCTGATCTGAAGTCCACTTCAATCAATAGAAAACTCTCAATGACGTTAATGGGATTTGGATCAGGCCTTTAGTTTTTTGCAGATAGTCTTGTCTGCAAGGTAACCTTGTAATGAATGCCAGTAAGACTGCATGTTGCATGGGAGAAGGCCATAGACATTTATTTTCTCTTGAACTACTGTATTGCCTTCCACCTATAAATGAAAAGCTCTCTACAATATATATCTTAACAGTATCAGTTTAACTATGCTGATATTGGTTTTAGTGATGAGGAGCTCATAGAATGTTCTGAAAGCCTTTAAGATGAATTGCACTACATAAAGGATGTTAGAAGGTTAATTATGAACATTTATATTACCTGAAACTCAAAATTACAGGTATTTTGTTCCCTGCTATAACCTGTTTGAAGCTGACAATCACATATGGCTTGTGAACATTACATGTTAAATTTGTGACTCCTTTAATTAACCTTAAATATTTAAAAAAAAAAAAAAATCAAAAAAAAAATAAAAAAAAAAATCAAAAAAAAAATCACATAAATATTTAAAATACAGAGGAAAAAAAGCTGGTTGCTATTAGTTTCAAATAGGCAATGCCTCATTTTATTCAGAAATTAGGTCTGATATTCATTAATTACCTTTGGCTATGCTGAAGAAGTCAGCTGCATAAATACGCACTATTCTTTGCTTCTACAGTTGCCATCTAGCTAACATGTCAATAGCTTGAGGATAAATGACACTTAAAGAGTAACCACCTGATGCTTACAAGTCTCTCTCTGTCTCTCTCCAAATATGAAACTCCCCCAATAATTACATTCTATATATGGAAAATGTATACATGTTATAATTTTCCAGGTATAGGACCTAATTATTGGAGGTGTGCCTTAAATTTCTCCCTTTCCCACTGTACTGCTACAGCAGGGAAAATAAAGCCTGGGTGTCAGGTAGACTCCTTGACCTCTACCCCCATGAACTTCTCCCTGCAGCCCCTTCCCTCACTCCTTAGTCAAACCATGCTCTCCCTGAGCACATGGAAGAGAGAAATTTGAAAATATTAGCCTTAACATAGTACCTATAGGTACTATAGCCTTGACATAGTACCTATAGGTACCCATAGACTTAGTTCATCCCAAATTGATATATTTTACCTTTTTTGAAACTAGTGTAAGTTTTAGCACAGGTACTCCATGAACACATTTTCACACAACATTTTGGTACCTTCTTATATAAAAGTACAAACTCTGCATGATATTAGTCCAAAGCCAAAAGGCTCATGATTGACCATGTAGTTCATTGGACTGGGCCCCAGAGTCAAGAGCATTTCTAGCCATGATGGCCCTACAGCTCAGCACTGCTCAGTATGTGTGTGTACTCCAGATACTTCCCCTGCCCCACACCCCAAAGGATCCATGTGCTAATGAGCCTCGACCAGGCGTTCTTGTCATGAGTCCTGGAATGCTCAAAAATGTTCTATGCAGATGAGGTGCCAGGCAATCTGGCCGGTCTCCACTTCATGGAGGATAGGGCCACACTAATCTATGAGACAGGCTGAGGGGGATTCTGGCTGAGCTGTTTGGGGCCCCATTTGGTGGTCTTTTCCAGACATTTAAGGCTGGTGAAGAAAACAGGAATCATTGGAAATGGGAAAGAGAGGCACAGCTCAACTGTGGGAGTAAAGAGAAAGGCTTAATGTATTTGATGTAGTGACTCTTGAATAAGAGCTGGCACTGAAGGGGAATTTGCACAATGGGCAGTACCGTATATCTTATTCAGATGGACTATACTAACTTATCTTTGTGGCAGGTTCTCAGTATATTTGCCCAACATGGGCCACATGTTTTATTGCTTTGCTTAGCATTAGCTGCATTTCATCAACTTCATAGTTGGTTTCCATTACTGAGAACATGCTACTTTTGGCAACAGTTCAATGACAGACAACATATTTAATGAGGTTTCCCTGTATAAGAATATAAGATGAGGGGCTTTCCTCCCCCCACCCCGTGAGATTGTATTTGTGTAAATATGGTGATGTTTATTTAAATTCTCAATTCATATATCATTTTTGGTCTTAATATTGTATATTTATTTCAGGCTGAAACAAAATAGACCAAGTGAATGCACATTGCCACCGAAAAACTAGTTTGGTACATTACGTTGACACTATTTCTCATCCCCAGAAAAGGAGTGGGGGGTGGAGAAGGTACTTCAGGCTTTTTTTTTTTTTTGGCAAGTGATGAAGGTTTGCAGGTAGATTTTAAGAAGGCAAAAGATGTCAGGGTATTTTTACCAGCAGAGGTAGATCCAGGGCACTGCAGTGGTGCAGACACCCTGCCTACCCTTTCAGTCAGCCGCACCATGGTAGCTGCAACAGAGAACATTTTTTTTGTCCCTGAAGCAAATAAGAATCCCTGCTCCCTTCCTTCCTTCCTCCCCCTGTACTCAGTGATGCATCCCACCCCCTTCTCTACTCCTGCCCTCTCACCCACTGCTGCCACTGTCTCTAGCTATCCTGGGGGTAGGAACTCAAGAACCACTCCTGCCCACTCCAGCTGGGCTCCATGCAGAACTGGGCTCAGCCAGGGACAGCAACAGGAACATAGGGCAGGGAGGAAGAACCCACATCTCTCTGGTGTTCCCTGCCAGCCTGAGAGGAGGAGCGAGAAAAGATAACTCACCTGCTGCCACCAGTGACCCTGGCCAAGCTTGGCTACACATGCAACTATACTTGGAGTGGGGCAAAAGCAGCTCTGGAGTTTTCCTCTACCCCTGCCCCCAGGCCAGTTGGGAACAGCACTAGCAGGCAGGGAGAAGTAACATGCCATGAAGCATGGAGACACAGGGGGTGGGAGACAGGGGCTATACTGCTGCTCCCACCTGTCTTGGTACGTGTCTCCTTGCTCACCAGCCCTCGCATGGCAACTTGGAGCTATAACTCCTAGTCTGGCCCCTGCCCACCAATCTTCTAGTGGCAAGTCACAGCTGCTCGGTCAGGAACAGTCAGAGAAGGTTTTTAGCTTGAACAAGTGACTACTTTAAACTCCAGCTAGCACTAGCACTGATCATCATTTGAGACACTTAAAGTGTAATGTCTAACAAAGCCCTTTCTTTCACAAGGGTTTCAATCAGTACACCAACTGAAGCCTGCACCCTGGTAACTGCTTCCACTTAGGTGCTCTCTGATAAAGCAGGAGTTGCAAGCAGTGGCTTGAGTTAGTTTACCACTGCCAGGGCATGTCTACAGAAGACATTTACTGTACAGTAGACTAGACTAATTAGCTGCATACTAAATGTTGTGTGTCTACACATGCCCCTATTAGGCCAGAGTTAATTAACTCCGGAACAGAATAGTATTTGTAAATATATGTATTGTCCTGCTGTTTGTTTTTACTCCACAGCAGTGTACGTATAGATGCTGCCCTGGCTGGCTAGGGCACAAGGGCAGGGCCGGATTAACCCTTTAGTGGGCCCTAGGCAAAAACTTGTGGGCCCCTACTTTTTTCACTAATTATAGTATGTAAAATAAGCACAGCTGGGCTCCTTCTTCACTTAGGCAAACTAGGCACATGCCTAGGGCACAATGCATTAATCCAGCTCTGCACAAGGGTGCTTTAGTCCAGGGGCTGCCTGCTGACTAGCCCCATGCTGAAGCACCCTTGCGCCCCAGCCAGCCCCTCGGCAGCATGTTGAGCCAGGTCCGAGCAGCACTGGGCTGCCAGGCTGACCCCGCAGACTCCCTGCCAGGCAGGGCTGCTCTGATCTGGCACAGCGTGATGCGATTCCAGGCGCACGTGTTGACATGGTATCCAGAGTTTATTGTTCCTGGAGCAGTAAGCTCCAGAGTTTAGTCATGCACATTAATTGCACATATAGATGCACCCCGAAAGGCTTAGATTCTGCATCTATAAATGATCAATATAGCTACTGGACAATGAACTTAAAAGCATAACACCATGCTACACAAAGAAACTTACCGAAAACCAGGCTTGCAACAATCAAATATCAGGTTTAAAAAAAGTCTTCCAGATATCTCTTTCAGCAGAGCTTAGTGAGAGACAAATCTAGTTACAGTACAACAGATGCAAAACAACTTGGAAAACTGTTGATCTTATGAACCTACCAAACCACAAGGCATCTTCCTCTGTCCAATTATGCTTTTAGCAGCATCTTCCAAGGATGATTCAGTGACATGATACCATCCATGACATCTTTGAAAAATAACTAGTCCTCCCATTCACCCATCCTCAAGGTGATAGACTAATTTTGAGAAGTGAGGGTGATAAGATGGCTACTTCACCCCTTCCCACATCTACAGTAAAAAGCAGCAGAGCTACTCCACCCTGCTGCTGCTAGTATGTTTGTCCCTTGATGAGCTGAGAGCCATTCCTTCTGACAAAATAAGTGAAAGCAGCTTCTGTTGACCTTTCTGAACACTTGGCCTTATTTCGATACCAGAACCCAAACCATGTGACCTGTAACCAATCTCCTAATTAATTCTGCTCAAAAAATTCAAGAGAAGTATGGCTAGTTGGTTTTGTTCTCTTTACTTCTCCTTACAGGAAAACAGCACACATCATTTGGCTGAACATTTCCTGATATTTTAGTAAGCTTTCTATTATTTCATAGATATTTCACCAACTCAAAAACAAGTAATTTTCAATTAAATTTTTAGTTGTTAGTATTTCGCCCTGCCTAATTACTTCACTAATTGATAAAATGTTGCCATAAGGCAATCCTGAATTGGTGTCCAAAATATACCTTTGAGCTTTATTTTCATATATTGAAAAATTTCAACATTCAGACTACTTGTTCCCTCTGCTTAAGTAACTTAAATTATAAAGTGAGATGCAGCAAGTAGGATTCTCATAAAGATTGTAGAAGATGTCACTATTCTACAGAAATCCTGCAAGCAGCCTTGGAATCTTTAATATCCACTTACTAATGATTGATTTCAAGTGAACCAAAGATGAAAAAAAAATATTCCTTTAATATGCCTGGACACTGCATTTGCTGTAGGTGAACCCCACTCCTAAGAGTCAGGTTTTTCTTTTAACACACAGAATTATTTATCTTTAAATCTTTGATCTTTATACGTGTCCCAAAATTTATAGGGATTGCTTTTAAGCTTCTGGTTCAGGCTAGGATACAAATACACCAGTTCTACTACTGGAGGGAGACAAAATTAGAGAAAAGGAGGCATTGAACCTACTACAAGGCAGTTAAGCAGTACGCTCTCCTTTCTTTCAGCTGTATGAAAGCTCTTGTGCAAGTGTTTTGGAAATTGATGGCCCAGATGGCTTAGTTTCATCCTCTCTGTGGCATAGTGCTTCTGCTACCCTGAGCCACCGCAACTTATCTGAAGCCACTCCTGTAAATGCCTCTTACGTTGCTGTGCAAGGGGGCCGTACACTATGCTGAGCAGGCCACGTGGATCACCATGTCAGGCATGATGTATGCAAAGCATCTGAAGCTGTGCTAGAGCAGTGGGGGCAAATTTTTTGGCAGGTGGGCCATAAATTAGCCCTACCTGCTCCCAGACTGCCACTCTGATCCCCTTCCCCTGCTGTATTTGCTGCTCTGCTTTCTGGTCCCTGCCACCATACTGCCCGTCCTCTCCCCAGTCTGCCACAAGTCATGCACAGATGTTGCCAACATTGCTTGTGCATAGCATAAAGAAAATGTAAGATTAGCAGCTCCACAAAGTTGCCACATCCTTACTGAGTCTGTGTGTCACATATAAAGAATGCTTTTTAGCACTGTCATGAACTTACAAGTCAAGGCTCCATTTTGCACAAAGCTTTCTGTAAAACAGCTTCCAGGGCCATACAACTGGCTTCCAGCTGATTTCTGCCCATCTCATTCATTTTACACATGTAACCAAATGACTGCCAACATGTCTTTCACGCTAGGCATTCTTTTGCTTGGTTTTAGTCAGTGCTTGGGAAGCAGTTGTCACTGAATGATCATCTGAGCTACTTGATCAACCCCAGATCTTGAACTCTATCACTCAGAGAGCACATCTATACATCACTGTCTGGTGATGTTGCTATGGTGCCATGTTTTAGTACTTCCTTTTGGAAGTACACTTGTGTCACTGAGTACGTACCTTAAATCACTTGTTTACCCTGATCTCCAACTCAGTTTAAAGAGTTTTTATTTGGCTCAGTGTAAAGGACTGCATCATGTGGATAATTTGCACTAAAAGTAAACTTAATCTTCAATAACAGTAACTTCTTCCCAAATTACAGGGATGGTTCTGTACACATCGGGTACAGAACCCACCTTGTGCAAAGTTACTTATATCTCAACATTTGCATATTTAGCCCCGCTTTGTGCACATTTTCCATCAGATCTGACCTATAAAAATCCTCCCCTTGTACAACTGAAACAAGCTTGTGCTCTGAAATTTAATGTCAATCCTATCAACTGTAGTCATGAGGTAGTGCTCACATTTGATAGCTTAACTAAAGCCCTTTGGATCTATACAAATCTCTCTGTTTTACTCTGGTGTTACACAACATAAAAACTGGTGCTAGTTTGTACCCAACAACATTTAATTTCACTGTCAGGTTTATCTTTATTTCTTAATGTTAATGGGATCTTACCAGGTTTATATATTTTTGGCAGCCAGCTAGGCTGTCTCTGCTAGATGCAACATACATTGAAGAGTATTGTTTAACAGATTGCTATATATCCATTTCTATAAATAAGTTAAGTTACACATCTATTTGATCCTCTGCATTTGTAAATTATACTTCAATACAAGAGCATGCAATACAAGACCAATTCAGATTCCACAGTGTAATACCTGTCCTTATACCAAAGCAGCTGCAAAAGCTTTGCAATTTTGCTTCTGGTACAGAAATTTAGATTTTCATTCTCCACCTCACCCACAATATAAACTGAGTATTATGATGTACACATATGAAGACTCAACACTTGCTAATCTCTCTGAGATTAGAGTTCAAGTTGTCTATTGGAAGAGAGATTAATGTGTGGTACTGGATCTGCCAGAAGCAAAAGGAAAATTTTGCAAAGATTTGGACTGTTACTTTCACAGAAAATGGGTTTGTGGAATCAGAAAAAATATATGCCTTAAACTTTGACTATTTTAGTTATAAGATGACATAACCGCTTTGTGGAAAATTGCTGGCTCTGTATAGTAGAACAGATAAGAGAAAGTGTTTGTTCTTTGTAACTCCTCTGCAACTGCTTCGCTCACAGCGGCCTTGAAGATAGCAAAAAGTATGTACAACTCTGATTTGCAGGTGCAAGAAGGAGGTTTGTGAACTAACCTCGCCTCCCCCATTAGTTCCCATCCTGATTACAGCAAAGAAATAATGAAGTAATATTATAGCCGCTTTTCATGCTAATTTCACTATATGATCACGTGAGTTGTAAGCAACTGTTAAAAAGTATATAAGCCTCCTGATTTTGCTCTTGGGGGGGGGACCCCTTCCAAGTGCTTGGGAAATCCATGTCACTTTGGAATCCCCACTACAGCTGTAGTTTCTTTTGAATAAAAGCTTCTGCTGACCTGACCCAAAAGTATGCTGCGTGTGTTTCCACGACAGGTTGTATAACTGAAAGAATTTGAGAGATGTAATTAGCTGGGTTGGTCTGAAGTCAGGCTGGAGAAGAGGTAGCCAATGCAGCTTTCTGATTAGTGGTACTCAAGTTTTTGGCCTTGCAGATCACGTGAGAGGTATGGGACTGGTAGACAGGCCAGAATGAGGCCTACACATCAGGGTTGGGCCCCAGGGGCCTGGTGCTGCCCTGCCCTGCCCAGCCCTACATACAGGGATCAGTGCTCCATCCAACATACAGTGTGCGATTCCCCACAGGTCCACAAATTGGCATCATGGGAGCAGTGGCACCATTCCCACATCACCAAATTTCCAGACCTGTCATCAGCCCCATAGACCAGATGACACAGAGCTATGGGCCAGAGTTGGCCTGCCATCCTGAAGTTGTGCATCCCTTTTATAGACTAACTGAACCAGAGCTGCATGAGCTTTTGTGAGCAAAAGCTGTGATGATCAGATGCAGCTTCCAATAAAGTGAGTTCTTGCTCATGAAAGTGTGGGCATCTCTGACTCAGCTAGTCCAAAAGGAGCATTCTCTACCCTGACTTCTGGAAGAGTTTGCTAAAGGGGCATTCTATCATTTGCCATTTCTTTGCTTTTAAGGATTTGAGCTGTAGGCTGTGCGGGCCGGGAGCAACCCGAGCCCTTTTCCGTGCTGCACGCGGGCTGTGGCCAGCAGCCCGGGCACGCCGGGTCGGAGAGGGGAGGCCGCTGAGCTGGAATTAGGCACAAACGCGTATCGGTAGTTTTAAAGATTGTTTACTTACATCGAGATGGCAGTGGTGTAGGCTGGAAAACTTGCTTGAGTTGCGGTTACAGACAGACAACACAGACGGTCTCATGGAGGTTGCTAGGCTCCACGGTACAGAGCTCCGGATGCTCTGGGTGAACGAGCCACCAAAATAGGAATCGTAGGTACGTCTTATAAAAGTCGCGCTCAAAGACGGGAAGAGGTGGGCGGTGGATCAGGCCGCCAGGCTCCTCTGGATCTCACACAGGGTTTCTATTACCCTGCCGTGTACCCAGAGTCCCCACGAGATGGATGTGGAGTCCTCTTCGGCTTGGGCGGAAACCGCTCAAGCCTCTTATATGGCTAACAGGCCAATCGTTAGCCGCCCCCGGTGAATAATTTTGAACTAGCCAAT